>NC_082706.1:20337766-20479036 GCF_030144855.1 Hypanus sabinus
GTGGTGCACCAAGGAGGGGAACAATTACCTGGACCCTGTCCTTCCAGAGGCCGACATGCCCATTTGATTACTTCAGATTCGGTCTGTGGCCAGTAACAAGAAGGCGAGTCAGCGAGTGAGGCAGGTAGGGGTGCTGGAAGAATCTTTGAGCTTGCTCTACGGGTCTGAGATTGCTGCTCCCTGTGAGGGGTGAGAGTGGGGACTGTAGGAAAGCTGAGCGACTAAATCATTCATTGTGGCTCAGGGAGCCGTCCAAGTGGGGGCTGGGGGGAAAGGAAATGTAGTTGTAATTGGGGATAGCAGAGTCAGGTGAATTCTGTCGCAAAGATCGAGAGTCCTGAGGGCTGTGTTGTCTGCCTAGTTCCTGGGCTTGGAACATCTCATCTGGCCTGCAGAGGAACTAGGAATGGGAGGGGAAAGATCCAGTTGTCATGGTCCATGTAGGTACCAATGATATAGGGGAAATAAAGAAAGAAGTTCTGATGAGGGAATTTGAGCAAAGGAGTAAATTAAAATGCAGACCCAAAAAGGTAGAAATTACTGGATTGTTTCATGAACCATGTGCAAACTGACACATGGTTAATATGGTCTGAGAGCTAAATGTATGGTTCAAAGATTGATGTGGGAGAAGTGGGTTTGAATTCTTGGGCCATTGGAACCAGTATTGGTGGTAGGAGGGAGCTGTTCCGATGGGACAAGCTCCATGTGAACCATGCTGGAATATTGGTTCTAGCAAATTGCTTAGCAAGGGCTATGGATAGGACTTCAAAGGAAGTCGTGTAGGGTGGTGGGGGTGTATTAAACAGCTTGGAACGGAATGGATAAAGTAAAAGGGAAGAATAGTGCAGGAGAAGTTACTGAAGTCACCAGAATAACGAATAAGACAAAATGTTTATAAAGGGATGAGAGTTTAACTTAAGGCAAAATGGAGACAAATTTAAAAAGTGTGGCAAATACAGGAGGGAAATTGTTACGTTTGAATGCATGTGGAACACAAGGTGAGGTAGATGACCTTGTAGTGCAATTAAAAATTGGCAGGTATGACATTGTGGGCATTACAGAGTCATAGTTGAAAGAATATCACAGTTCAGAGCTTAACAGCCCAAAGCAAATCTGTACCTGTACTTTTTCCTCAGTGTACTGATGTAATGAAATGATCTGCATGGATGGCATGCAAAGCCAAGTTTTTCACTGTACCTCAGTACAGGATAACACAGGCAGATGGGCAGAGGGGGTGGGGTGGAGCTGTTGGTAAGAATAAAATCAAATCCTTAGAGAGAAGCGACAGTGGATCAGAAGATGTAGAATCCCTGTGGGTAGTGTTAAGAAACTGCAAGTGTAAAAATACCTGATAGGAGTTATATAACAGGTCTCTGAACAGCAGCCAGGACATGGAGTACAACTTACAAGGGGGAATAGAAAAAGCATGTAAGAAGGGCAATGTTACGATGATCGTGGGGGATTTCAATATGCAAGGAGATTGGGAAAATCAGGTTGGTGCTAGATCCCAAGAGAAGGAATTTGTAAAAGGCTGCTCTTGGGGATTCGAGTTTTGATGTTCCTGTGTGTAGGAAAATGGGTTGCGGGGTTGGTGCCGTCGGCACTGTTCTTTTTCGTGGGGGAAGAGTTTGGGGCTTTGATGTCGCTATTTTATTTTGTAAGCGAGGGGTTTGGGGTTGCAGGGGCTTTTGATTTTCTGGCAGCTGTCTTCCAGATGGGAGTTCTGTTAGTTTTTGTGTGAGACAGGGGTTGGGGTTTGATGTTCCAACTGCTATTTTCCGTGTGGGCAATCTGTTAGTTGTTTTGTGCAATGTAGGGACTGGGGTGTTTGCAGTTTGCAAATTTTGTTTCTTTTTCTTTTTCATTTATGAAGTGGAGGGGGAGGGTTGATCTTTCCTTTCAATGATTTCCATGTTTTTTCTGTATTCTGTGGCTATCTGGAGAAGACGAATATCAGAGTTGTATTGTACATGCATAATCAGACAAAAAAATTAACCTTTGAACCTTTGAACTTAACTTTTGTTAGAGTAGATTGTCGTTGAGCCCATTAGGGAAAAGGTCAATCTAGACTGGGTGTTGTGTTATGAACCATTACATAATATGATAGAATTCACCTTCTGATTTGAGGAGAAGCTAAAATCAGAAGTCTGGATATCACAGATGAGTAAAGGGAACCACAGAAGCACCAGAAAGGAGCTGGCCAAAGTTATTAGGGAGGGGACACTAGCAGGGATGTTGGTAGAGCAGCACTGGCTGGAGTTCTGGGAGTAATTTGGAAGATGCAATAATAGTTTTTACCGAATAAGAAGAAATCTGAAGGGAGGATGAAGCAATTATGGCTGACAAGGGAAGCCAAAGGCAGCATTAAAACAAAAGAGAGTACTTTAAAGAAGCAAGAATTAGAGGGAGTCTAGAAGAATGGAAAGCTTTTAAAATCCAACAGAAGGCATTCTGTTGGAATAAGGAAAGAAAAGTTGAAGTATGAAGGTAAACTAGCCAATAATTTAAAGGAGATTATTAAAAGTTTTAAAATACTTGAATGCAATAGCAATGTGCTGGAAGTCTCTGCTTGAAGGCAAATTATTCAGAGCAACTAAAGGCAATTAGGAAGAAGGCTCAGGAAAACCGAAGGCAGCAATCTCCGGATTAATCCTAGCATATTTTGACAGGGAATATGGAAATAGGGAGATAGTACAAACTAAATTTGGATATAGAGATTTTAAAGGAGGAAATGCCTCCAACTCTAAAGATTCACCACGCACAGAATGAAGAAATTTGTCTGCGTAGGACATTTAAGAGTCTCTTAGATGGTACATGGATGTAAAAAAAATGGAGGGCTATGGACCAAATAGGAGGAAAGAGTTAGATTGATCATGGAGTAGGTCAATTTAGGTCAACACAACATGACCTGAAGGGCCCATAGTATATGCTCTATTGTCCTATGTGCTACATCCTGAATAGGTCACCATTCTCTGACCCTGATTCCTGGCTCTATTCAGTGAGGAGAAATGTTGATCCTACATCTACCCCGTCAAAGCTCCTCATGAAATCTATATATATCAACGAGATCTATTTTCTGTATCAATTCTCTGATCACTTCTGGAAAAATTTATTCTGCATTTGCTGTTACCTCAATGTACTGATGTAATTGGATTGACCGGTATGGATGACACACAAAACAAAGCATTTCACAGTGCCTCAGCACATGTGACAATGATCAACTAATTAAACTAATAGCTTTTCTGTTGCCATAAAGGTATACAGGGCATAGAAGTGGGACGTTGCTAAACTGGAATCCCCCTCATTTACAGACAGTAGGTAAAGGCAAGAAAGAGGCTAATAACATATAGCATCTTGCTTGCTGTAACTTTTTGCTGCGATTCAAATCACATCACATAGCAATTTAAACTCAAGCAGTTAAATAATATGGAAATAAGAAAAACAAGAACTGTGGAAGTGAATTTGGTGGAAGCACATCCCATTCTTACTCAGCCTGACTCCTATTGAAATGGATTCAGAATTGGAATTTGTTTATTATTGTCACATGTACCAATGTTCTTGCATACTGTTTATACAGAACAGTTCATTACACAGTGCCTTGAGTTAGTGTAAGGTAAAATTATACGGAAATGTTAAATAAGGTGTAACCCCTGCAGAAAAAGTGCAGTGCTTGGAGACGATAGGGTGCAAGATCATAATAAGAATGTTTGTTAGGTCACAAATCTATTTTGTCATGCTGCAGTCTTATACAAATCCAGATTGGCCTTTGCCTTAGCTGTCCTTAATGTGCAGGGAAGGCGGTGTCATGGTCCTAACTGAAGAGCATCACTCATCCCAGTTTATGTGCTCTAGCTCCCCAGAGCATAGTCAGCTGCTGTTGTCCTTTTAAAATTCAGACTGCCAATTATTGCCTGCCATATTCCTTCATGGGATGTCTGTATATATGTAGGCCCTGTGCTGAGCACTCAGTGCTCAATCATATGAGTTCCATTTCTTGAGCTACTGTGATTAAGCCTCTGTGTTTCATTTGTGCCGTCTTGTTTATTTTGAGTCTGAGGTGATTCTAGACCTTACTACACATTTAGGTTCACCACCGTCCATAGCTCTCTCATTACAGGTGGTAAACCCTTAACTTAGCTTTTATCAAACAAGAAATTCAAGGGAAATTAGGTATGGAAATTTTCCAGCCACAACCTCAGCCAAGAATGATCATAAATAAAGATCCCGCACATTTCACTGAGTGAGTTTCAGAACTTTCCATAGTGTCCTACAACAAGCATCCAAAACTCATATTTACATTTTAACAAGCTGCTTCCTTCCAGATCATTATCTTCCCTAAACCAACAATACAGAAGAAATTATTGCGTTCTGGAGAATTTCACCACTTCAAATCCATCCATGGCATATCTACATGTTTTATTGCGAGGAAAAAACTTGGCAAGCTGTTAAATGCAATTAAAGAGATATAAAATGTCACTTAATTAATGCAATTTAAATCTATTGTGAGTTGAATAATTAATCAACTGTTAACTCACTTCTCTCCATTGGATCATCAGTTGCTTGATATTTCTATTAAAATTGCAATTATCTTCTGAATTCAGTTCTGGAACAATTTTCCAGCATTTTGTTTGCATTCCCCATCTGTGACACAGTAGGGAGTACTAGTGGGGATAGAGAGATTTGTGTCATCTCCAGGTTCAATGTATCAAGTTCAATTATTTCTACAACATTTATTCCAAAATGGCGACTGGCATTTTCTGTTGTAGTGTGTGGTTCACTTCAAAGGTTCGAAGGTTCAATTTAATGTCAGAGAAATGTATACAGTATACATCCTGAAATGCTTTTTCTTTGCAAAACATCCACAGAAACAGAGAACTGCCCCAAAGAATGAGCAACAGTTAAATGTGAGAACCCCAAAGTCCACCCCCCCCACAGCTCACCCCTCCCACGCATAAGCGGCGGCAAGCAACAATCCCCCCTCCCCCCCACCGGCAAAACAAATAGCACACCTGCTATCGAGCACAACCGTGAGCAAAGCGATAGCGAAGATGCAGATCTTGCAGTCACCCCCAAGACTATCGCAATTCACCCGGCATTCGGCAACCCACAGGTTCTCTCTCTCCCTAATAAGGGAGAGGGAGGTGTCCCCCATTTTCACAGTGAGTGGGAACCAAACAACAGCCCGCTGATTTATGATGTTAAAAAGTTTGTTTCGTTGCTTTTTACGAGCTCTGTGTCAGAGGATCGCAAAGATTTTGGGTTTCCAGGCCCACAGCGAAAGATTTTCCAGCCTCCCTGACGACAGATGAGTTTCCTGCCATTGACACCAACTCTTGATCTGCCCGTCTCCAGAGCCCCGAGATCTTAGGCTTCCAAACACCAGGCCGCCTCTCAGGCCTAACCCTTGACGTGCCAAACAATGGCTGGTGCTAAAACCTCAATAACAGGTCCCATTCCCGCAAAGAACCAAAGTCAGCGTGTAACTCTAGGTCAGGGTGTTCAAAAGAACCCTGAAAGGGAAAATTAAAGATATTAAAGATGGAAATAGAGCTGTATCCGAAGGTGTAAGCAAAGGAGTCGCCATTTAGCGCCATCTTAATTCTGCCTCCATCTCTGAGTCAGACATCTGTGCCCCCGCTGTCACTGCCTTAAAAGTGCACTGAGCAACTGACATCTAGAACCCAACAAATGCATACAGAGCTTGAGGATGATCCAAAGTTTTTCACAATGACAGGGCTTGACTGACAAAGGAAAACCAACAACCAAATTGACGGTAAGAAGATTCCACAATTTGCTAAGTAATAACAACATTATTCCAAAACAAAACAAGGAGACTTTATTATTGGGTCAGAGATTAGATGCTTGTTCTGGATTGTGGTTTAATTTCATGTTCTTCCACAGGTTTCTGCATTGCTGTACGTTATGAGGGGTTATGCACATGCCCGCAAAGGAGAGACCGGGATAATGAGGAAGTTCTTTAAATCTCTACAGATTTTGCTCTTAAAGCAGATTATCGACTTTTTCATGGATTCATCACAGTGAAAGTCCAGAGCAGTAATATTGGTGGCTCCAGAAGCCGCTGAATTGGTGTAGCTTCTAGAATTAGCACCTGTATAGGACATGCAAAAGAGGGCATCACATGAGTTTCATGTTTATCATGTCAAAGGAAGTAGAAATTAGAAAATGTTCTCAAACACTTTTGAAATTTTCATATTGAAAAATTGAGCAAATTTAATTTGACTCGTTGCTGAGAACGCCTCTGCTAAGTTAGTTGATATTTTGGATTCATGATTAAATAGGTTATTTGCACCAAATTCACCTCCCTCATCTGCCAGTCCTGCAGTACTGGGAGTCCCTAACTGAGTTAGAAGCGTGGGAAAAGTCAGGATCTCATGAGATTAGATATCTCCACATTCACCTATTCGGTGGAGACATAAAATGTTAGTAGAGCTGGGTCACTGAATGGTGGGCAGGTGACAACCCAAACCAGCCACATATTCATTGGATGTAATGGGAACAAACCATATTCAGTGAAATGTCACCTGAGTTATTTCTGTGCAAGGCTCTGGAGGGAAGGTTGAAGGTAACACCTACTGACTCCAACTAAGTTGGCAATTAATGGCCATCTCTTGCCTCCACCTTTAATACTGGCAATCTCTCTCTACTTTCAGTTCAGATGAAGAGTTTTGACTCAATATCATATCTGTCCATTTCCCTCCACAGTTTCTGCCTGCCCAGCACAGTTGCTCCAGCATCTTGTGCTCCAGATTCCACCATCTGCAGTCCCTTGTATCTCCAAGCTCTCAATTATGTGTTTAGGATCTCATTTAGATAATACAACTAACTCACTCAAACAGAAAATTTCTGATCCCAGCAATCCTTTTCTTCACCAGTGACCAAGCTCAGTGATTGCAGAAATGGAACTGCACACCACAGGACATTAACTTCTATGCTTCGATGGGACCATGCCGCCATAAGACATAGGAGCAGACTGAGGCCACTTGGCCCATCAACTCTGCTCTGCTATTCAGTCATGGCTGATTTACTTTCCCTCTCAACCCCAATTCCCTGCCTTCTCCCTGAAACTTCTGACACCCCTATTGATCAAGAACCCATCAAAATCCTCTTTAAGTAAACCAAACGACTTGGCCTCCATAGGCATCTGTGAGAATGATTCCACAGATTCAGAATCCTCCCACTGTGGAAATTCCTTGTTGTCTCTGTTATAGACCATAAGACAAAGAAGCAGAAGTCCGCCATTCGGCACATCGAGTCTGCTCCACCATTTTATCATGAGTTGATCCATTCTCCCATTGAGTCCCACTCCCCTGCCTTCTCAATATAACCTTTGATGCCCTTGCTACTCAGATACCTATCAATCTCTGCCTTAAGTACACCCAATGACTTGACCTCCGCTGCCACCCGTGGCAACGAATTCCACAGACTCACCACCCTCTGGCTGAAAAAATTTCTTCGCATCTCAATGGGATACCCTTGTATTCTGAGGCCATGCCTCTGGTCCTAGACCCTCCCACTATTGTGAACATCTTCTCCACATCCACTCTATCTGGCCCTTTCAATATCTGCCAAGTTTCAATGAGATCCTCCATTCATTCTTCCAATCTTCAGCAAGTACAGACCCTGAGCCATTATACATTCCTCATACATTGAAACTTTCGTTTCCTGGAAGATTCTTATAAACCTCCTCAGGACCCTCTACAATATCAGCACACCCTTTCTTAGATATAGTGTAAAACTCTTTAAAAAAACAAGACTTAAAGAGATATAACAGACAGCCAGAGCTGAAATGGTTTTAATTTACCTTTTGTGATACTATAGGGATTTGATGGATGATATTTTTCTTTGCTTTGTACTGTAACTAAAGACCTTCAGATGAGATCAATGCATTGTTGTAGGTACCATCTTCATTGCACCTTTAATGTGATATTGTGCTGAAATTCTATAAAGCGTTGACTCAGTTTATTTTTTGCTTTCATATACCTGAATAAAACATCATGTCATTCATCATAAATCTAAGGAAACAAGCTGTGTTTGAAATACAATTCAGTCCCTGAAGGAAGAGAAGGCAACATCCTCCTGGAATACTTGTCGAAATGGGAGAGAAGTGCAAAGGGATTTGAGGGCTAGATATATCACCAACAAACAGTGCACACTAACAGAGAGAGGCAGAAGACCTAATTTATTGTCTGGAGGCAAAGAAATGAACAGTAGCGTCATTACGCTACCCTTGTGCAGAATTCTGTTCTCTCTAAACTTGGAGTATGGACATCGGAATGGACTTGTGTTTCATCAGAAGGCAGTGCTAAAGTGATTTGCAACAATGATCCAGGAACTGAGAGGGATATGTTTCAGTACTGAGCAGCTGGGGCATGAAGAGCTGTCTGTGAAGATACTTAAAAGTCTTGATTGGACTGACATAGGGTATGTATATCAGATGGTTACTAAAGTCAAGCTCAAAGTCGAGTTTACTGTCATATGTACTAATAAATGCAATGAAAATCTTAGTTGTGGCAATATCACAGTACATAGCATTAGATAAGCAGAATCACGAGAAGAGCAGAAATTAAATATAAATTATATGCAATTCTTACATGAAAGAACACAACAAGAACAAAAGGAGTGAAGAATTTCAAAGGAAGAGTGAAAATTAAAAAATAATTAAAATACTGCTGTATCATCTGGGAAGAAAGGTCAACAGACAGTCAAGCATTATCCCAGGAGGCTGCTGGGAGATGGGGGCCCTCTGGCCTCGATGGGCTGTGGGTAGATAATGAGTCACTAAAGCAGATTTTACCAGACAAAACAAAATACTAACAAACAAGCAGTGAGCATGCACTGCATGGCAATTCATCCATACACTTGTTGTCCAGAACAACAAGTACAGGCAGTTTAAATGCTGGAATGGAGCCTAGTATAAGAGCACTGGTTTGGATCACAAACAAATCTTTAAGATCCATAATGCCAGCAATAACAAGAAGTGATATTACAAGGTTACTAATCAGTTTCTATTCCCTCAGCAAAAACAATCATATTCTTGGATTCACCAAGAATAAATAACCAAAAGGCAAAAGTTGTAAGCTTGACAGATGACAGAGCTTTCCTTCATAGTGTAATTAACGCATATTTAGTTGTGACTGTGCACTCAATGGTCCACAGTCAAGCCAAAGTGGGAGTGCAAAAGAAGAAGGACACATCAGGAGCAGTGAACAAAATGTCTGTTGCAAATGGTGCTTTAAGGAAAATCATTAAGGAGGATAATGTTGGCGGAAAGGATCAGAGAATGTGTGCAAGTGAAGTTGAAGTGGCTGATGGCAAAAATGAGAGCGATGATAGGGCAAAAGAATGGGGAGATCCAAAAATGAACAGAGTCAGGGAAATGGGAAAATACTTTGTCACTTTGAACATAGCACATCAATCCAAAACATTAATCCGGATTGTCTCTCCATGGATGCTGCTTGCCCTGCTGAGTGTTTCCAACAGATTATCAGAATCAGAATCAGGTTTATTATCACCGGCGTGTTGTTAACTGAGTAGCAGCAGTTCAATGCAATACATAATATACAAGAAGAAAAAATAAAATAATAATAATAATATATAAATAAGTAAATCAATTACAGTATATGCATATCGAATAAATTAAAAAAGATTAAAAATCATGCAAAAATAATAATACATATTATAAAAGTTATGTAGTGTTCACGGATTCAATGTCTATTTTGGAATCGGATGGCAGAGGGGAAGAAGCTGTTCCTGAATCGCTGAGAGTGTGCCTTCAGGCTTCTGTACCTCCTTCCTGATGGTAACAGTGAGAAAGAGGCATGCTCTGGGTGCTGTAGGTCCTTAATAATGGATGTCGTGGGTACTTTGTAGGCTAGTACCCAAGATGGAGTTGATTAAATTTACAACCCTCTGCAACTTCTTTTGGTCCTGCTCCTATTATTTTTCTATTTCAAATTTGTAACATTTGCGGTAATTCTTTTGGCTTGGCATTGATTTCAAGTCATTGCAGAGTGAGGTGAGAATGAGAGAGCTGTTTACGGCCACCGAGGTTTTTGAATGCATTAGGTTGTGAGGCATCAGGGGCAAAGGCCAATGAAGTTCATCAAAGACAAAAGTGATGGGTTAGTAGTTCTTCATCCAGGTATGGACATTGCCGAATGGCTTTGACTGAGCCAAAAAGGATGGTGATTTCGAGGCTGCTCAGAAAAGAGAATGTCTCCAGAAACACGGAGAAGGGCATCAGTCATCCGAGATATCATATCTGTATTGAATTCTAGACTGGAGACATTTCCCTCTGTTTATTGCTTGAGTAGATGCTCCCATTTTTTCCCTATAGCTTCTATTTTGTGAGTGGCCAGATCAGCCCCATATCTTCTCCCCTTCTTTCTGTAGCTGGCTTTTGGTTTTACAGAAGATGCCTTCTTTTCTACCTCCTTCACCTGCACATTGTTCCTATGTTCTACCCTACGAAGTCCTAAAATCAGCCCCTCAACGCAATAGTAGCGTAGTGGTCAGCATAACACGTCACAGCGCCAATGATTAGACAATCAGGGTTCAATTCCCGCCACTATCTGCAAGGAGCTCGAGTGTTCTCCCTGAGACCATGTAGGTTTCTGTGGGTGCTCCACATTCTACCCATATTCCAAAAGATATATGGGTTGGTGTTAGTAAGTTGTGGCCAAGCTATGTTGGCACCGGAAACATGGCAATATTTGCAGTCTGTCCCTAGCACATCCTTGGGCTACGTTGCTTGATGATGTAAGTGACAGATTTCACAGTATGTTTCAATGTGAAAAATAAAGCTAATATTATACTATGGAAGACACACATAGGGCTGGATGAACTCAACAAGTCACAAAGCATCTGATGGGAGTAAGCAATTGACATTTTGGGCTGAGACCCTTTATCAGGCCTGGAAAGAAAGGGTGAGGAAGCCAGAATAGGAACGTGGATGTGGGGAAGGAGTACAAACTGGCAGGTGATAGGTGAAATCAGGTGAGGGGAAAGGTTGCTGGATGGAAGACCAAGCTGGGAGCTGATAGGTGGAAAACTAGAAGGGCTGAAGATGAAGAAATCTGATAGGTGAGGACAGTAGGACAGTGGAAGAAAGTGAAGGAGGAATAACACTCCAGAGGGAGATGAGTGGAAAAAAAAGAGTTGAGAGGGGAACTAGAATGGGAATGCAAAAATAGAGAGGGGGGAATTGCCAGAAGTTCAATAAATCAATGTTCATAGTATTCTTTTATTGCTATTGTGACATTCAATGTTGGTGTCTAATCTTTCCAGACGCTGATCTCATTCTTCTGTTTTTCGATTATATTAGCTAATTAAACAATCACAATGTCAGTCTGTGACAGTGCACTAACTCTAAATAATTGCAAGAATATCATGAACAAAACAGATTGTTAATTGCAATTTACAATATGAATTTCATAAAAGAGCATATAACATACTTAACAATGGAATATAATTGTGGATTGTAACTACAGTTTAAATGCTGAAATGGATTATTACAGAAAGAAATATGCTTCTCTGTTAATTTTACAAACTCCAGCACAGAACTAATGTATCGTTTTCCAGCTTGTTCTGGTGTTTTAAATTGATGCAAACTTTGATTCATGAGCAAAAAATATTCTGTGCCTTTGATTAGATAATTTTAAATTGAGCACGTGAATCAGTAAAGCAAGGCAATATCTTCACTGTTATGAAATCTTTAACTGCGAGATTTTCTCTTCCATACTTGATCTGGCTTAAAGACGATTTATGATCTGCCTCTCCCCTCTTTTTTGATAAATCCCTTTGACTTCATTTGTTAGTCCTGTCTCACTCTCCACATAGGCTGCTTGACCTGCTGATTATTTCCAACCACTTCAGCAGTACTTCGGATAACCAGCATGTGCCGTGTTTTGCATGCCTAGCGACTCGGTGGTGTAATGGTTCTCACAATGCTTTACAGTACAGACGACCTGGTTTCAATTCCCGTCACTACTTGTAAGGCCACTGCTTGCATGTTCCCCTAGTGACCGCAAAGGTTTCTTCCGGGTGTTCCAGTTTCCTCCCACAGTCCAAAGGCGTACCGGTTGTTAGATTAATTGGTCATTGTAAATTGTCCCGTGATTAGGCTAGAATTAAATTGAGGGATTGCTGGGCATCATCAATCTAAGGGCTGGAAAGGCCTATTCCATGCTGTATCTCAATAAATAAATAAATTCTTGTTCTATTGCCTTGTAGTTATCCTTTGCTGCTGTAACGTCTCCAGAAACAACTCTGTTATATTAAGTTGCTGCAAAAGAAGAGCAGAGGTTTAAGAAGATCCTTTTCAAGGCATTGAGCAGCAGGCTATGAATTCCTGCAGGGTGTGTGATGTCCACATAGCAAGAATAAATCAGAAATGAGGATATAAGCTCTCTGATGATACATCTCTGGCTTAGAACAAATGATTCATCAAAGACTTTTGTCAATAATAAGCCTAAATAATGATTAGGGATTGGGAATGTGAACCTTCAAAATAACATAATTCTAAATACCACATAATAAACTTTAACAAGATTAAACAAGATTAAATCCCATGGAAGAAGTGGATCGTGACAGTATGTTACAGGTATTGCCTTGGGGATAGGAAGCAGGGAGATACAATGAATAACAGAGTTTCTGATGAGAGGAAGTTAAACGATGGTTTACCTTAAGGATAAAAAAAAACCTTTATTTATCACATGCACATTGAAACATCGAAACATGCAGTGAAATGTGCCACTGCCGAGAGTTGTAAATTTAATCGGCTCCATCTTGGGTACTAGCCTACAAAGTACCCAGGATATCCATTATTAAGGACCTCCAGCACCCAGGGCATGCCTTTTTCTCACTGTTACAATCAGGTAGGGGGTACAGAAGCCTGAAGGTACACATTCAGCGATTCAGGAACAGCTTCTTCCCCTCTGCCATCCGATTCCAAAATAGACATTGAATCCATGAACACTACATAACTTTTATAATATGTATTATTCTTTTTGCACAATTTTTAAACATTTAAAAATTTATTCAATATGCATATACTGTAATTGATTTACTTATTTAGTTATTATTATGGTATGCAAAGAAGTTTGGATCATGATAGGGAAGGGGATGAGAAATTGCAAGGGTACAGGCACAGTTCAGAGGTGAAGTTTCTCATCAGATCAGTCCACATTTTATTGAAATGTGTAACAGATTCGCAGTGCCAAGTGTACTGCGATCAGTCCTAATTTGTATTGTTGTAAGCAGTATTTGCTGAGAGTGCTTGTGAAACAGTATATGAGATCTGTGGCCATAATAGCTGAACTAAAAACAAGGAAGTTACATTAAAGATTTATAAAAATGAGGAATAGGTGCACCTGGAATGCAGGACTGAGTTCTCTGTGTCAGTAATAACCTAAATTACAGAAATCTGACTTCTCCCATTGATTATTAAAGCATTTTTCAAATTAATAATAATCAAAATCATCATCATAAAATGTTTCATGTTATTCATTAACAATTTAGTTTAGAGTATGCTCCATTACTTTACCTGTGGATATTTTTATAGTAGGTATTCAACAAAATGTAATTATAGTGATCAGTACTATGCAACACACACAAAATGCTGCAGGAACTCAGCAGGCCAGGCAGCTCCTATGGAAATGAATAAACAGTCAATACTTCAGGACAAGACCCTTCTTCAGGACCTATATTGGTCTCTTTTCCAGACTGAGAGTGGGAAAGCAGCAAGGAGAGGGAAATCATGGTTGAGAAAAGGCAAAGGGAAAGAGGAGGAAAGCGAGAAATTGGCACAGTACTGTATTTGTCAATTTGGAGCGGAGAGCGAGCTGGTAAATCTAAATCTGGTGGGAGCAAAGTATATTGAGAATGGTGAGGGTGGAGCGCTGCGGGAGGGACCAGTGGCAGAGAAGAGTCTGGGTGGTGGGAGGGTCTGGCATGGGTGACCTGAGACACCAGGGATGGTCATTTGATTCTAAACAATTTGTTTATTGATCATTACAGAATGTCTGTCCGGAAATTCCTGCTCCCCCTCTCTCCCCAACAATGATTCCCCTCTCCCTGTCCCCTTCCCACTCTCAGTCCACAATAGAGACCCATATCAGAATCAGGTTTATCACCACTTGCATGTGTCATAATTTTTTTTTTGCGGCTGCTGTACTGTGCAATACTAAAATTGCTTCTGCACAGTACTATATACGCACAGCCTAAGACTTTTGCACAGTACTGTGTGTAGAGTAAAACAATATGGGTTAGCCTAGAAAGTAGACAGTTATAACTCAGGAGAATTCAATTTATGGACAGTTCTTATGAATGGAACGTTTATGTAGCCCAGGGACTGCATATATTAAGTTAATGGCATAACCCCAGTGACCCAGATTTGAACACAAAGTACACTGCAGATGCAGTGGTCAAATCAACACACACAACACACTGGAGGAACTCAGCAGGTCGGGCAGCATCCATGGAAACGAGCAGTCAATGTTTCGGGCCGAGACCCTTCGTCAGGACTGCAGAAGGAGGGGGCAGGAGCCCTATAAAGAAGGTGGGGAGGGATGGGAAGCAGAAGGCTGGTAGGTGCCTGGTGAAAAACCAATCAGAGGAAAGATCAAAGGGTGGGGGAGGGGAAGCAGAGAGGGATAGGCAGGAATGGTGAAGAAGGAATGTAAGGGGAAAGCACTATGGGTAGTAGTAGAAGGCAGAATCATGAGAGAAGTGATAGGCAGCTGGAAGAGGAGGCAGAGTGAAACTGGGATGGTGATGCACCATCAATAACTCTGAGACATGAGTTAAGGTAGGCTTTTATTGGCTGGAAGAAAGCACAAGCAGCAAGTGACCACCACATAACATCCTGGAGACTGAGGAAGGGGCTGTGCCTCCAATCGCCTTAATACCGGGGTCTGTGGGAGGAGCCACAGGAGCAGTCAGCGGGGGGTGGGGGGGGTGGGTGTCCAGACGGGTATATGTAGTTCACCACAGATGGGGGACACAGATTTGATCCTGACTTCAGATGTAGTCAGTTTAGAGATTGCACCTTCACTCTGTGACCATCTATGCTTCAATTAGGTGCCCCATTTCCCTCTCACATCTGAGCGGCATTGGTATTGGTTGCTTAATTGGCTGCTGTAACTTATCCCATAATGTCAGTGGTTGGTGCAGAATATTGATGGGCTTTTTAGAGAGAATAGAAAACAAAGAAATGGGATCAATGAGAGTTCCACGAGCTTGCACAGACTGGATGGGCTTAAAAGATGATCTTGCAAGGAAATATGAAGAATTATGTGCCATGGTTTAGGAAAAAAGAATTCTTTTGAGAGTGTGCAAAGGAGATTTGTTAGAAAAGTGTCAGCAATAAAGAACCTCAGATGTGCAGGGATGGCAGAAGTTAGTGATATTTTCCTTGGGGAACTGGTTAAGAGGAGATCTGAAGGAGGCCTTAAGAATCATAAACATTTTTTTTTGATGGATAAAATAAGGAGAAATCACATCTTGTAACAGAAGGGCTGGAAAACCAGAGGAGAAAGATTTACAGCAATTGCCTTAAACTCCAGTAAATTGGAATGCAAAACTCTAAAGAGCGATGGAGGCAAATTCAATAGTAACGTTCTCAAGAGAACTTCATAAATACTTCATGGGAAAACATTTTCAGGCTATGAGAAAGGGCAGGAGAGTGGGATCAATTGAATAGGTGCATCAAAGAGTTGACACTGCCATGAGGGAGAGAGTGGTTCTGAAATACCTCTCCTCTGCGTGCAACCTGCAGATCTTTGAGCAATGTTGATCAATACTTTTTAATCAATTGCCATGTTTAGAAGCAGGTCTGAGGTAATGCACTTCGGCTCATCTAATACTAACAGATATATACAGTAAACAAAAGAGACCTTAGGAGTAACAATTCTCTGAAGGACCTTGGGATCCAAGTTCATAGCTCCCTGAAAATGGTGACACAGGTGAATAGGTGGAAACTTAAGGTGGGAACTTAGATTGCCTGCTTTCAAAGAATAAGAGTTGGGACACCATGTTGTGGCCATTCAAGATATTGGTTTGTGCACACCTGGAATATTGTATGCAGTTCTGGACTCCACACTATTAAAGGATGTGGTAGCCATAGAAAGAGTGCAGAAGAAACTCACCAGGATGTTGCCCAGAATTTAGTTACAGAGGCAGATTAGAGAGGCTTGGATTGTTAATACTAAAGCACAGGAGGCTGAGAGATAAGCTTATATTAGCTTATAAAATCATGAGGGTTGCAGTATTTTTCCAAGTATATGGGAGACTAAAACTAGAGGAGAGGTTTAAGGTGTGATGTGAAATATTTGAAGGAGATTGAAGACACAATTTTTTCACTCAGAGGGGGTTGGATATATGGAATAAATTATCAGAGGAAGTGCTAAAGGCCTTTTTAATCACAGTGTTTCAAAAGCATATCAAGAGGTACACGGATTGGAAAGGAATCGAGGAATATAGTTAGCGCGACACTATTACAGCTTGGGGCAATAGAGTGTGGAGTTTAATTCCACGGGGTTAACTTCACTCAACTTCACTTGCCCCATCACTCCAGTGTTCTCACTTTCAAGGACTCTTCATCTCATGTTCCTGATTCTTTTTGCTTCTTTATTTATTACTATTATTTCTTCCTTTTTGTATTTGCACGGTTTTTTGTCTTTTGCAGATGGGTTGAATGCCCAAGTAGTGTGGTCTTTCATTGATTCTCTTATAATAGAATAATATGGTTATTATTCTATTATGGACTTACTGAGTATGTCCTCAAGAAAATAAATCTAAGGGTTATATATGGTAACTTATTTGCACTTTGATAATATATTTACTTTGAACTTAGAATTCTGACGTCATCTGTGAGGAGTTTGTACATCTTCTGTGTGAACATCTGGGTTTCCTCCGGGTGCTCTGGTTTCCTCCAACAGATTAAAGGCATACGGGTTCAAAGGTTAATTTGTCATTGTAAATTGTCCTCTGATTAAGCTGGAGTTAAATGACTGGATTGCTGGTGGTGCAGTTCAAGGGATCGGAAGGTCATATTCTACACTGCATCTCTAAATAAGTAAAATGCAGAAAATGGAATCACCTTAGAAGGACATCTTGGTTAGCATGAACAAGTTGGGCCGAATGGTCTGTTTCCGTGCTGTATGAGTTTATGATGACTGTATACATTTACCAGTGACACACAGTCCAAAGGGGATAACTCCACTCAACTCCAGTTGCCCCATCATTGAAATATTCCCACAACCGCTGGATTCAATTTCAATGACTCTTCATCTCAATTTTCTCGATATCTATTGCTTATTTATTCATTACTATGATTTCTTTCCTTTATATTTGCACAGTTTGTTGCCTTCTGCAGTCTGGTTGAATGCCCTAGTTGGGCAGTCTTTCATTGATTCTGTTATGGTTATTATTCTATAGATTTATTGAGTATGCCCAAAAGGAAATAAATCTTAGGGTAGTATATGGTGATGTATACATACTTCAATAATAAATCTACTTTGAACAATCAAAATGTAAAGCCTTCCAGGAGAGCTACAGCATGCATGAAAGTAATGGTGCAGCAAAGAAAAGTCATACTAACACCAGGTCTAAACATTTCTCACATTCAGATTCACTTATTTATCACATGTACATTGACTCATACAGTGAAATGCGTCATTTGCTTAACAACCAACACAACCTGAGGGTGTGCTGGGGTCAGCCCACAAGTGTTGCCGCACATTCCGACCCCAACGTAGATTGCCCTTTGCCCCACCCACAACTAGCAGGATTCCCCAGTGGCCAGTCAGTCATTTTAATTCCAGTCCCCAATCCCATTCTGACATGTCAATCCATAGCCTCCCCTACTGCCACGCTGAGGTCATTCTCAGGTTATAGGACCTCATATTCCATCTGGGTAGCCCCCACCCTAATGGCATGACCATCAGCTTCCCTAACTTCTGATAATTTTGGCCCCTCCCCATTCCCTCTTCTTCCGTTCCCTATTCTGGCTCCCTTCTTACCTCTTCTATTCTCCAGTCCTTCCTATCACCTCCCCCTGGTGCTCCTCCTCCTTCCATAACTCCCATGACCAGTCTCCTCTCCTGTCAGATTATTTCTTCTTCAGCCCTCTACCTTTCCACCTATCACCTTCCAGCTTCTCATGTCACCCCCCCTCCCCAATCTGGCTTCACCTATCATCTTCGAGCATGTACTTCTTCCCCTCCCCTACCTTCTTATTTTGATTTCTTCCCCCTTTCTTTCTATCCCTGATAAACGGTCTCTGTCTGAAACATCACCTATGTATTCATTTCCACAGATGCTGCTGGATCTGCAGAGATGTGTTACTCTGGATTTCCAACACCTGCAGAATATTTTGTGTCTACAGCATGCCCACAATGCTCAGCAGAACAGCACAGAAGACAACAAAGCGGAGCATGACAAGCAAAAGAACAAGCTCCTTTCCTCCTTTCCTTCTTCCACCTACACACACACACACACACACACACACACACACACACACACACACACACACAGTCCACCAACCCTAGGATAGGTATCCAGCCTCCTGGCTTTGACCTTTGACCTCCTGACTTCTGATTGATTTTCAGACTTCAATCTTTGGTATCAAAGATACTGTATCAGAAACTTTGGTATCAGATACTTTGGTATCAGAAACTGTGTCAGTCGTTTGCTTCACATGAGATTTTTTTGCATGGCTGCTGTCCAATGCTTTTGTTAAATGAAGTATTTTCCCACTAAAATAAGAATAGATCTTTTTTTAAAATGCTTATTACCAAGAAAATGTCATACTCTTCAATGGCTAATGATCCTTGTATAAATATTTCAGAGTACATATTTTGCTAATACCATTTCAATGAATGTGTGCACTGTGTTAATCTTTGAAGAACAAGAATGTCAGATTGGAAATATCAGCATTTATCAAACAGTTCCATAAGGTCAGTTCACTTCAATATATTTCGCATTGTTGCCACTTTGTCACAAATGCTCTTATCAGAGATTTGGTGCCCTGGATGGCAACCCACCTGAAGCATTCGTTAACCTGGGCTCGTTGCTAAGGGAATCTGCAGTGCAAACCAGAAAATCAGCTCCATGGCAGACATTACTTGGTCTTGCTTTCTGCCATTTCTGCATTGGCTCATGCATTAGTTTTAACTCGTTTGTGTCCAAGCAGACTTCCCTAACGTGCAAAAGCTTGACGATTCAGGGTATGAATTCGGCTTTCATCTAGGACCCTTGTACTAGTGCTCTTGCTCGATCTGGCATCATCACGCTCAGATTCTCCCTCTTCATTCTGAGGGTCACCACTGACTTAAGCAAACCAGCCTTATAAATGCTTTGGCTGTGAAAGGAGCGCCAGTGGCAAGATGTAGGATTGCTTCCTAGACTCTTAAAGCCGTTGAACCAACTACAGAGACACCAGGTTTGTGATGGAATGCCTCCACTGTGTATGAACAAAGGCAGCCCTCAAGAATCTCCATACCATCCAGAGACAGGAAACATGTGCGATGGACAGCCCCACGGTAGTGCAGTGGTTAGCATGACACTATTGCGGGTTGGGGCATTCTGGAGTTCAGAGTTCAAACCCTGAGCCGTACTGTAAGGAGTCTCTATATTTCCTACCTGTGGGTTTTCTCCAGATCTTTCAGTTTCCTCCCACAGTCCAAAGATGCATTGGGTAGAGTAATTGGCTATTGTAAGTTGTCCTGCCATTAGGTTGGTGTTAATCAGGTTTGTCAGGGGTTGCTGGGATGACATAGCTTAAAGGACCAGAAGGGCCTACTCCATGCAGGCTCACAAAATAAATAAATAAATAAAATTTCACTTAAGACTCTCCCAGCCTACAAGACCACAGTGAGTACCATCCATGAGTTGCACATCAACAATTCACCAAGGTTTCATTGCCAGCACCTCCCAGATCCACAGTTCCTGATTTCCTGGCCGGAAGTTCCTGAGCAGCAAGCATGATGGGAACAATGGCATCTCTGAGTTTCCTTCCAAGTCACAAACCATCCAGCTGTGCTTCCCTCATCATGCAGACTGCAGATGCTGGAATCTTGGGCAGCTGGAGGAACTCAGCGGGTCAGGCATCATTTGTGGAGGGAAATGGACAATCAGATTCAGATTTAGACTAGTGTACATAGAAACAAGCAGTGAAATGTGTGTTTGTTGGGGGGAAGTGTTGCCACACATTCCAGCGCCAACAAGGTCAACGTCAGCATTTCCGGTCATGACTCCTCAACTGGACTAAAAGTAAGAAGGAGATAGCAAGTTTAGAATGGTGGAGAGAAAGGGCAGAGCAAGAGTTGGCAAGTGATAGGCGAGCGGTTCAGACGAGGGGATTCCATTCCCAAAAGTTGATTGTCCATTTCCCGCCACAGATGCTGCCTGACCTACCAAGTTGCTCCAGTGATCTGGGTGTTGCATCTGTCCTCATCACTGAGACACAATCTAGAATGGCCTATCCAACATCAGCTTGGGAGGGGCTCTCTGCACAGACTGCATTCATTGAGGAATGACGCTCACTGTCTATACAAGGGAGTAGAACATAGGACGGTACACAATTCTCTGAATGTGGTCTGATCAATGCCTTATGAAGTATCAGCATTACATCTGTGCTTTTTATTAGATCACATTTGCCTTCCTTGCTACTGACTCAACTTGTAAGTTAACCTTTAGGGAATCTTGCATGAGGACCCCCAGGACCCTTTGCACTTACGATTTCTGAATTTGCTCCCTGTTTAGAAAATAATCTATTCTTTTATTCCTTCTAACAAAGTGCACAGCCATGTACAACTCTAAGAATCTACATATGGTGAAATCATAACGTTTGTCAGTGGGTCAATAATTGGAAGTCTTCAAAAGGTATTTAGATATGAGAGGAATCAAGAAATATAGGGTTAGAGCAGGAACGTGGTGCTGAGGTGAAAAACAGTCATAAATCTCAGTGAATGCCAGAGTTGGCATTCAATTTTTATTCAAAAATGAACTTCATTCATAATAAAAAATATGCAAGTACAGAAGAAAATCAAAGTGCATGGCTTTTTGATTTGTAGAGTTGTTTGGTCTGTACATTGACATTGTCATTGGTTCTCTACATTAGTAGTGTTAGCGCACATTAGTGTACTTAACTCCTTCCTCGTGTGATACAAACATCATCTACTTGAAGGGCGTCCATTCAGGACCTAGGTCCTCAATACTCAGTGACTGAAGGACCCTAGACTGCAGTCCTTCACTAATGATGGGCTGAATGGCCTGCTTTTCCTTATATTTCTTATGTTTTTGTTGACAAAACGCATGACGTTTTCAACGGGAGGCCCGCTCACATGGATATTAAAGATCCCAGGATATGTGAGAATAAATGGAATTCTTTCATAAACACAGTGCAGAAAAAGTCTAAATAACCACATGTGTACAAAGTATATGTTTTATAATTTGCTTAAATTCCTCCTCAAAGCCATGGATGTGCTTTAAGACATTTCTCAAGCAATCTGATAAGGTTGTGTGAAGTCTCTCTACCGGGAAATAAAGCTGATAAATCTGATCGTGATATTTCGCTTATGATTCAAAGGACAAATGAGTTTTGTGAATCTGACTCACTTAGTTAAACACACACACACACACACACACACACACACACACACACACACACACTTCTGAGCCTCTACCTCTTGAAGCCAGTGGATTCTGACAAAAGTTGAGTTTGAAAACTGAAGCCATATGGTGAGCCTGTGCAATGGGGATTGTTCACAGATGTTGTAAGGCAGCATGAGACGGAGGTGTTCCGTGACATGGGTTTGTGTCATTTGTCGGATTACGAATGGAGCTGAGGTGGCTGTAGCACATATCTAACGACAGTAGAAAACTGGCACCTGTATTTTTTTTATTGTTCTCTTTATTCTCTCTTATGTTCTCTGATGTGTGCTAAGTATACAAGAAATAGAAGCCCTCTGGCTGATTATAAAGATTAGCTTTGTTTGTCATTTGTACGTGGAAACATCAAAACATACAGGGAAATTTTCCATTTGTGTCAACGACCAATGCAGTCTGGGGATGTGTTTGGGGGCAGCCTGCTCCCAGCTTCCGGATAGCATGCCCTCAACTTACTAATCCTAACCCTTGTGTCTTTGGAGTCTGAGAGGAAACTGGAGCACCTGGAGGAACGTGCAAACTCCTCACAGACAGTGTCAGGAATTGAACTCCGATCTAAGATCATAGTATTGTGATAACCACTACTACACTACCGTGCCATCTTTCTTCACTTCTCCACCTAACTTCATAGCTTCTGCAGACCTTTGGGTCAAAATAGCACAATGACTTCAGTCATAGAAGATTCTGCAGGTATTAAAAGTCTTGAGTTACACACACACACACACACACACACACACACACACACACACACACACACACACACACACACACACACACACAATACTGGAGGAACTCTGCATATCAGGTAGCAACTATGCAGGGAAATAAACAGTCAATGTTTCGGGCTGACGCTGTTCATCAGGAATGGAAAGGAAAGGAGCAGAGGCCAATTTCTGGAGGTGGAGGGAGGAGAAGGAGGAGAAGCTGGCTGGTGAGGTGGGGGAGGAAGCTGGGTGAATGATGTAAGAAGATGGGAGGTGATAGATGGAAGAAGTAAAGGGCTGAAAAGAAGGAATCTGATAGGAGAGAACAGAAGACTGAGGAATAAAGGGAAGAAGAAGGGGCACCAGAGGGAAGTGATGGACAGGTCATAAGGATGGGAGAAGAGAAGAGAAGAGAAGAGAAGAGAAGGGAAGAGAAGGGAAAGGCTGAGAGAGTAATGAGAATGGGGACAGAAAGAAGAGAGAAGGCTGAGAGGGGGAAAAATGTTTCCTACAGTGGGTGAGTTTAAGACCAGAGGCCACATCCTCAGAATAGAAGGACTTCCTTTAGAACAGTGATGAGGAGGAATTCACTAGAGGATGGTGAATCTGTGGAATTCATTGCCACAGATAGCTTTGGAGGCCAAGTTGCTGTGTGTATTTAAAACAGAGGCTGACAGGTTCTTGATTAGTAAGGATGTCAAAGGTTATGAGGAGAAGGCAGGAGAACAGGGTTGAGAGGAAAGTAAATCAGCCATGATGGAGTGGTCGAGAAGACTTGATAGGCCAAATGCCTTATGTTTTATGGTAGATGTGTTATCAAAAGTTTGAAATTGACAAGCTATGTTTCAGAGGCAGTGACAGAGATGTAGATGGATACACCACAGGAGTAACTTCTTTGGCTTAATTCTGCTTCTGTGCTTTATGGTCTAAGTGCAGTCTCACCAACTACATCATAATATCTATACTCAGTTCCCCAACTGATGAAATCCAGCATTCCAGACACCTTCTTTGTCACCCTGAGTACCTTTCAGTACACAGCAAACAAGGCATTTGTACACCTTAGTCCTTCTATTTCAGAACACACCCAGGGTCTAACAATTCACTGAATAAGATCTACCCTTGGTTGACTCTACCAGATTTGACTTGTCAACATCCATTTGAAAAAACTTTGCACGTTCTTCAAGTGTAGTTTTCCACCCATTATCAGTAAATTTGAATATATTATAAATAAAAATTTTTAGTAATCTTTTATATAAATTAATAACACCTGAGGGTCTAGTACTGGTTCACTGAGCACTCTATGAATGAGAATTTCTTATTTTTTGTTGATACCTATTGTCTTTTCTTCTATATCAGCTGCAACCCCATGAGGTTGTACTATAGTTCCTTGGCTGATGTCATCTCCCTGTGCTTCATCGCACAAAAACGGACTTTGAGTCTTTGCAAACTATTCGACCAAAAAAGGTACAACAGCTCAATGCAATTCTCTTCCCATCCTGTGGTTTAATTAGATTTAGCACCAATGCTGCATTAGATATTGTACTTCAGTGATTTGCATATTGACTGCTCATTACGGCCAGTTAGCATTGAACGTGAGAGGGTAAACAGAATTTACTTCATTTGCAACTCATTTATGCCACCTCAGTCAGAGGACAGAATGTATTCTCATACTATAGTGGCTGAAGGGAAAACATGGAAGTTTGAAATTCTTCAGAGGAAGACTACCAATTCTGTACAATATTTCTACAATGGCTTGGTCTGTGACAGGGTTGCAGGAAGAACTCACAGTTCAGAGACTTGGCTCCAGAACTCCAGACTGACATTCTGGTATGCGCTGACGGAGTGCTGAACAGTTGAAGGTACTGTCTTTTGCTTAAGACCTTAAACCACTGGCCCAGCAGTTCCCCCAATGAATGTCAGAGCCATCTGCTATTTCAAAGAAAACTGGTAAGTGATCATTGGAGTTGGCACATGCTTGAAATTTTATATCGGTAGGCCATCAGGGAGTAAGTACAAGAGCCTCAGGACTCACACCACCAGGTTCAGAAACAGTTACTACCCCTCAACCGTCAGGCTCTTGAACCAAAGGGGAAAACTTCACTCAACTTCACTTGCCCCATCAATGAAATGTTCCCACAGCCAATGGATTCACTTTCAAGGACTCTTCATCTCATGTTCTCGACATTTATTGCTTATTTATTCATTATTATTTGTCCTTGCACAGTTTGTTGTCTTCTGTACTCTGGCTGAACACCCTGGTTAGGTGGTCTTCCATTGATTCTGTTTTGGCTATTATTCTATAGGTTTGTTGGTTATGCCCACAATAAAATGAGTCTCAAGGCTCTATATGGTGACATATACATACTTTGATAATAAATTTACTTTGAACTTTTGAACTTACTTCCCTTCAAAGATTGTGCCTATCTGTGCACTAAGTCACTCTCGTCTAACTACCACTACCTACCTCACGGGGTTTCCCCTATCACCTACCAGCTTTCAGTCCTTCCTCCAACCCCCATCATACTTTCTTATTTTGACTTCTTCCTCCTTCCTTTCAAAAGTTCAAAGTAAATTTACTATCAAAGTACAGATGGGTGAATCTCAATCCATCTCCTGAGATTCATTTTCTTGTGGACATACTGGATAAAACTATAATAGAACCAACAAAAGACTGCACTGACTGTGCACAAAAGACCTCAAACTATGCAAATACAAAAAGAAAGAAAAAATAATAATCAATAAATACAGATAGATAGGAAAAGCAATCAATCAATAAATAATCCAAAAATAAACAAGCAAGCAAGCAATAAATAGTGAGAACATGAGATGAAGAGTCCTTGAAAGAGAGTCCATAGATTGTGGGAAAAATTCATTGATAGGGCAAGTGAAGTTGAGTGAAGTTATCCCCTTTGTTTTCCAGTCCTGAAGAAGGGCTTGGCCCGAAGCATTAAATCTTTAAACTTTTCCATAGATGCTGCTGATTTACTCCAGAATTTTGTGTGTGTTACTCTGGTTTATTATTGTCTCATTTACTGAGGTATAACAAAAGTTTTTGTTTCGATCCAGCCGCAGTATTTCATAAGATGAGTACCTTGAGGAAAGAGCAATAGCAGAACGCAGAACACAATATATCAGTTTGTACCGGTAGACAAAAAGTGAAAGGCCATGGCAAGGTAGATTGTGATGTTGAGTCCAGCTTCTCGTACAAGATATCCACTCAGTAGTCTTATAGCAGCAGTATAGAAATGGTCCTTTAACCTGGTGAATCAGAATCAGGATTATTGTCAGTCACTAAGAGTAGAGGAAATGTGTTGGATTTTTTTGGACGCAGGACATCGCAAAAAGATAACATAAATTACAAAAATGATTTGCTAGTGCCCGTTATGCCGCAGGTAGTTAGGGCAGCAAAGAAGGGCCTCCAGAGTTCAAAGAAACCCTGAACTCTGGCGGTGTTCAGGACTTCTTCTAAGTTTTCACCTCTGTCGGTCATACTTTAGACCATAAGACAAAGGAGCAGAAGTCGGCCATTCGGCCCATCAAGTCTTCTCCACCATTTCATTATGAGCTGATCCAATCTCCCCTTTAGTCCCATTCCTCTGGCTTCTCACCATGACCTTTGATGCCCTGACTACTCAGATACCTATCAATCTCTGCCTTAAATACACCCAATGACTTGGCCTCCACTGCTGCCCGTGGCAACAAATTCCACAGATTCACCATCCTCTGGCTAAAATTTTTTTTTCGCATCTCTTTTCTGAATGGGCGCCCTGCAATCCTCAAGTCATGTTCTCTCGTACTAGACTCCCTCACCATGGGAAACAACTTTGCCACATCCACTCTGTCCATGCCTTTCAACATTCAAAATGTTTCTATGAGGTTCCCCCTCATTCTTCTAAACTCCAAGTACAGTCCAAGAGTGGTCAAACGTTCCTCATATGTTAACCTTTTCATTCCCGGAATCATTCTAGTGAATATTCTCTGAACCCTTTCCAATGTCAACATGTCCTTTCTTAAATAAGGAGCCCAAAACTGCACACAGTATTCCAAGTGAGGTCTTACCAGTACCTTACAGAGTCTCAACATCACATCCCTGATCCTATACTCTATTCCTCTAGAAATTGCATTCACCTTCTTCATCACCGACTCAACCTGGAGGTTAACCTTAAGTGTATCCTGCACGAGGACTCCCAAGTCCCATTGCATCTCAGAACTTTGAATTTTCTTCCCATTTAAATCATAGTCTGCCCATTTATTTCTTTTACCAAAGTGCATGACCATACACTTTCTGACATTGTAATTCATTTGCCACTTCTTTTCCCATTCTCACAATCTATCCAAGTCTCTCTGCAGACTCTCTGTTTCCTCAGCACGACTGGCCCTTCCACCTACCTTTGTATCATCAGCAAACTTAGCCACAAAGCCATCTATTCCATAATCCAAATTATTGATATACAACGTAAAAAGAAGCAGCCCCAACACAGACCCCTGTGGAACACCACTGGTAACCAGCAGCCAGCCAGAATGGGATCCCTTTCCTCTGTTTCCTGCCAATCAACCAACGCTCTATCCATGTATGGAACTCTCCATGGGCTCTTATCTTGTTTAGCAGCCTCATGTGTGGCACCTTGTCAAAGGCCTTCTGAAAATCCAAATACACAACATCCACTGCATCTCCCATGTCTAGCCTACTTGTAATTTCCTCAAAGTCCCGGGTGGAGACTCAGGAATATCGTCACACTCAGGTGTAGAAAGATTCTTCATTGTTGTTTCTGTAACAATTGTTTTTTGATCAGTCAGGGTTGTTAGTCCTGAGCTGAACCCCCTTAACTGGAGCACTGGTGGACTATTTTTAATCTGGGCTATACCCTTTGACCGATTTGACATAGGTGACTCTACAGAAAGTCAAAGCATAAAGTCCTTACTACCGCTAACATAGCTCTCAGTTACTGAGGCACACAAGCCTCCAAACCATGACTAGGTTGTGGTCCTCTTGGAGGACAGAACGGAATAACAAGGTAATATTTATGGGTTTACAGACCATTCATACATCTGACGGTACAAGGGAGGATGTAGTTTCTGAATCACTGAATGTGAGTCTTCAAGCTCTTGTAACTCCTTGATGTAGTTAACAATGAGAAGCTGATGTCCCCTGCATGGTGTGAATTCTTGGTAATGCATCCCATCTATTGAAGATGTCCTTGATTGTGAGGTGGTTTGGGCCAATGATGGAACTGGCTGAGTCTGTAATCCTCAGCAGTGAACAGTTCCCATTATCGGGCTTTTGTATCTTCTGCCAATGTGATGGGTTGGGGGGTGGTAGATAAGAGAATATTCAAGGTGGGACGGTTCTATGGTTTTCTGAAGCAGCAAAGGATGTAGACAGAGTCCATGGAGTGGAGGCTGGGTTCTGTGATGTGCTAAGCTGTGTCCACAACCCTCTGCAGTTTCTAGCAGCCCCAGCAGAACAGTTGCCATACCAAGCTATATTACATCTGGATAAGTTGTTACATTGGTAAGTTGGTCACATATACTGAGGTACAGTGAAAAAGGTTTGTTTTTCATGCCATCCATACAAATCATCTCAGTGCAAGAGTGCATTGATATAGTCCGAGGGAATGCAAAAATAAGATGTTGTAGACTAGAATGTGCGGATCAGGGACAATTAAGTACAAGACCACGATGAGGTAGATTGTGAGGTCAAGTGCCCTTCTTATCATACTCAATACTGTTATAATTGTGAGATAAAAGCTATTCTTAAGCCTAGTGGCATGTGTTTTCAGGCTTCTGCCCGATTGCAGGGGAGGGAGGAAGCTGGGGTGGAGAAGAGAGAATATCTGGGACTGGGGGGGTATTTGGTTACTTTGGCTGCTTCATGTGAGTAGATGGAGGGGAGGCTGTTTTCCAATGATGTGCTGAGCTGTGTCCACAACTCTGTTCAGTTTCTTGCCATAGCAAACCATGATATATCCAGATAGAATATTTTTTAGCATGCTTTCTAGGCTGCATCTATAAAAATTGTTGAGGGTCAATGGAGGCATGCCAAATTTCCTTAACTTTCTGAGGAAGTACCATAGAGATACTGGTAGGCTTTGTTGGCCAATGTGTTCAACTGGTTGGATTAGGATAGATGGTTGGTGATGTTTACACCGAGGAACTTAAAGCTCTCAAGCATCTCCGCATCAGCACAATTGATGTAAATAAGGGTATGTGCTCTGTCCCATTTCCTGAAGTCAGTGACCAGCTTTTGACTTTGAAGGGAAGTTTATTGTCATGACACCATGTCACTAGGCTCCTTATCTACTTCCTGTACTCTGACTCGTCATTATTTGAGATTCAGTCCACTACAGTGATGTCATCTGCAAACTTGGAGATGGAGTTAGAGTACAATCCAGTCACATGGTTGTGAATATATGGGAACTGAAGCAAGGAGCTGAAGATACAGCCTTGCAGGGCACCAGTATTGAGGATAATCAGAGAGTAGGAATAAAGGAATCCTATTCTGGCTGGCTGCTGGTTACCAATGGAGTTCCACAGGGGTCGGTGTTGGGACCTCTGCTTTTTATGATGTATGTCAATGATTTGTACTATGGTATTCATGGATTTGTGGCTAAATTTGCTGACGAAACAATGACAGGTGGAGGAACGGGTAGTGTTAGGGAAACAGAGAACCTGCAGAGAGACTTAGATAGTTTAGGGAAATGGGCAAAGAAGTGGCAAATGAAAAACAATGTTGGAAAGTGTATGGTCATGCACTTTGGTGGAAGAAATAAACGGGTAGACTATTATTTAGATGGGTAGAGAATTCAAAATGCAGAGATACAAAGAAACTTGGGAGTCCTTGTGCAGGATACCCTAAAGGTTAATCTCCAGGTTGAGTCAGTGGTGCAGAAAGTGAATGCAATGTTGGCATTCATTTCTAGAGGTATAGAATATAAGAGCAGGGATGTGATGTTGAGGCTCTATAAGGCACTCGTGAGATCACACTTGGAGTAATGTGTGCAGTTTTGGCCTCCTTATTTTAGAAAGGATATACTGACATTGGAGAGGGTTCAGAGAAGATTCACGATAATGATTCCAGGAATGAAAGGGTTACCATATGAAGAACCTCTGTCAGATCCTGGGCTGTATTCCCTGGAGTGCAAGAGCATGAGGGGGTATCTCATAGAAGCATTCCAAATGTTAAAAGGCCTGAACAGATTAGATATGGCAAAGTTAATTCCCATGGTAGGGGAGCCTAGGACAAGAGGGCACAACTTCAGGATTGAAGGTCGTCCACTTAGGACAGAGGTGCGGAGAAATTACTTTTTTCAAAGGGTGGTAAATCTGTGGAATTTGTTGCCACGAGTAGCTGTGGAGGCCAATTCATTGGGTGCATTTAAGGCAAAGATAGATAGGTTCTTGATCAGCCAGGGCATCAAAGGGTATGGGAGAAGGCAGGGGAATGGGGATGACTGGAAGAATTGGATCAGCCCATGTTTGAATGGTGGGGCAGACTCAATGGACTGCTTGGCCTACTTTCTGCTCCTATATCTGATGATCTGATGGCCTTATGGTCTTAAATCAAGAATCCAGTTGCAAAGGGTGATATTTACTTATTGAGATACAGCATAGAGTACGCCCTTCTGGCCCTTTCAGCCCAGCAATTTGCCCGATTTAATCCTAGCCTAATCAAGCGACAATTTACAATGACCAATTAATTTACCAACCAGCATGCCTTTAGACTGTGGGTGGAAACTGCAGCACCCAGAGGAAGCCCGCCCAATCATGGGGAAGCACACAGAGTCCTTACAGGTAGCTGTAGGAATTGAACCCGGGTCGCTGGTTCTGAAAAGTGTTGTGCTAACCACTATGCTACCATGCCTCCTCATGAGCTTGCTTGAAAGTATGACGTTGAAATGGTGTAGTATTGAATATGGGAAGAGCATGGAACTGAACCTTTACCATGTTATCCTTCATTCAACATTACCAAAACAGATCTGTTGGTTATTATTAGTTGCCTGCTTGCAACTGCCAACAAAATGTGTACTTACTCAACTGGCATGTAGACTTATAGAGATGCTCACAGCATTCGTAACTTGAGAAATCAAGTGTTTTATTGCTATTCATGAAGTAAGCCAGACTATGCAGTTGCATATTCCAAGTGTTGTCACATTTGAAACTTAGACTTCACAAAGAAAGCTCAGGTGCAAGGGAGCAACTTTTTCCTGGTTCTGGACTGGATCTACTTGGTTGTTCCTGCTCTTAGTTTCCCATCTCCTTCTCAGTGAGTATACGTACAACATGTAAAGCTGTGAAAGGAAAGTGAATGACAATGTAAATGCAGTCCCTTAGAGACAATGGCAGGAGAAATTATAAGTAAGAGTAAGGAATAGTCAAAACTGTTAAACAAGTACCTTGCAAGTGTCTTCACTGTGGAAAACACAAAGAGCACACTCAGTGGCCACTTTATTACGTTAACACAACATCTTATCAGCCAATCATGTGGCAGCAGCTCAATGCATTAAAGGATGCTACCATAGTCGAGAAGTTCAGTTTTTGTTTAGATCAAACATCAGAATGGAGAAGAAAGTTGATCTAAGTGACTTTGACCGTGGAACGATTATTGGTGCTACATGAGGTGATTTGAGTATCTCAGAAACTGCTGATCTCCTGTGATTTTCACACACAGCAGTCTCCAGAATTTACAGAAAATAGTGCAATAAATGAAAAGAAAACAACCAGTGAGCGGCAGTTCTGTGGGTGAAAATTTTTTTTTAATGAGAGGCTAGAGGAGAGTGGCCAGACTGGTTCAAGCTGACAGGAAGTTGACAGTAACTCAAATAACCACATATTACAACAATGGCATGGAGAACAGTGTCTCTGAATGTTCAATATGTCAAACCTTGAAGTGGATGGGCCACAGCAGTAGAAGACTAGGAATATATACCTAGTGGCCATTTTATTAGGTACTGGAGGTACCAAAATGCTGGAGGAACTCAGCAGACCAGGCAGCATCTAGGAATAGAGTACAGTCGATGTTTCAGGCTGAAACTCTTCTGCAGGACTTTTTAACTGAATTTTCAAAATATACTTGATAAAGTATTTTATAGAAGTAGTTACTTACATTTAAAAAATGCTTATAGGGATGGGGGTTCATAGACTAGCAGGACAGATGACTGCTTAAATTTAAGAAGAGATAAAAGAAGAGTTCGTTTTCAGGTTGACTGACCATTATTAAAGAGATTATCACAGGAATTTCAAATATTTAAATCGTAGTTAATGAATTTGATAAAAAGGCAACATGCAGCGTAGAGAGTTTTGTAAATGTAGCAAAATGGCAAAGTAAGCTGTGGGGAGGAGACAAAGGGGTCAGAGAGGCTACAGAATAGGTGAAAAGTTGGTGTTGGATTATGATGTGAGAAAATGTAAGGTAGGAGGTATAGAAAAGGAGGACGCATTCAAAGGGTGTGACATTTTGATGACATTTTCTTATAGAGCAGGCATTCCCAACCTTTTTAATGCTGTGGACTGATACCTATTACGGTATACATCCAACCACGCCAGCTTCTTGAGTTTAGACACTCAAACTCTCTGGTATATTTATAGCTGACACAGCCCCTTTAAGGATTCAGGACATCCTTGCTAATTGGCAGCCATATTTCAGTGCCAGGATTCAATACTTCAGGAACACCTGAATGGAAGTTCAGTGCTGTACATGGATTATCGTTTAACGTCCACTTTAATATTCTGTTCTTGTTTCAGTCTCACATTGTGTCTCAATTCCAGCCTCGGATTCTCCAGCTCTTAGGTCCAACCATCTCTCCTAGGTATCTTGTCTCAATACCTCTAAGCAAGTGGGTCCATGGACCTCCAGTTGTGAACCCCCATTACAGAGGGATGTTGGTGTGATTCATAAACATGCACAATGTATTTTGTGCATTCTTTATCAAGATGGGCAGACCTAAATTCTGAAGAGATTGCACTTGTGTTCAGAACAATCTCAGCAAGACTTCCACACTTTGGTAATCCAGCACAAGCTGAATGGCAAAAGTAATAAGGTCTTGCTAATGTTGCTCTGGATGACAGAAAAAGTCTTTAGGATTTAGGCAGCCTATCTTGATAAAGAACACACTGGTCCTGGAGTCAGTGCAGAATCGGTTCTGTAGATTGAAGAGCAGAATGAGGGGTTATGCAACGAGACTGGATTAAGTTGGTCACTGCAATTTAGAAGAGTGGGAGCTAATATTAGAGTCATAGAATCATAGAGCACCCAGCAAAGACCCTTTGGTCCATCCAATCTGTGCTGAACTGTTGTTCTGCCTAGTCCCATTGACCTGCATCTGGATTATCGCTCTCCATACACCTCCTATCCATGTATTTGTCCAAACTTCTCTTAAATGTTGCAATCCATCACTCCCAGTAGCAGCTTGTTCCACACTTGCACCACCCTCTGTGAAGAAGCTCCCCCTTATGTTATCTTAAATATTTAAACTTTTACACTTAACCCATGACTTCTAATTTTAATCTCACCCAACCTCAGTGCTAAACAAAAACTGCTTGCATTTCTATCTATACCTCTCATAATATTGTATATCACTATCAAATCTGCCCTCATTCTCTCGCACTGCAGAAAATAAAGTTCCAAACTGTTCAACCTTTCCCTATAACTCAGGTGCTCAAGTCCTAGCAACATCCTTGTAAATTCTCTCTGCACTCTTTCAAGCATATTGATGCAGGTAGGTGTACAGGTACACCCTGTAGGTGACTAGAACTACACAAAATACTCGAAATCTGACCTCACCAGCATCCTTTACAACTTCAACATAACATCCCAACTACTGCACATGATACTTAGATCAATGAAGAGCGAAGTACAAAGTTAGGGACGCTGACACCACCTGAGAGGCACAGACAGGGGCAGGTTCTGAGAAACTCTAACAATCCCGACTGGCACCAACGATCATTCAGAATCAGGTTTATTATCACCAGCATGTGACGTGAAATTTGTTAACTTAGCAGCAGCAGTCAATGCAATACATAATATAGGAGGAGAGGAAAAATAAAAATGATAAATAAATGAATAAGTAAATCAATTACAGTATACATATATTGAATAGATTAAAAATGGTGCAAAAACAGAAATAATATATATTAAAAAAGTGAGGTAGTGTTCAAGGGTTCAATGCCCATTTAGGAATTAGATGGCAGAGGGGAAGAAGCTGTTCCTGAATCACTGAGTGTGTGCCCTTAGACTTCTGTACCTCCTAGCTGATGGTAACAGTGAGAAAAGGGCATGCCCTGGGTGCTGGGACTCCTTAATGATAGATGCTGCCCTCCTGAGACACTGCGGTCAAAGTCATTTTGATCAAATTTCTCCATCACTGAACCTCATAAACATGGTTGTATGCTTTCATCTTTTGAGTTGCTGACATATGATTGGCTCATTAGATATTTGCATTAACGATTTGGTGGACAGGAGTACCTAATAAAGTGGCCACTGAATGCAGTTGGTGTAGAAAAAGAAGGGGACAGGGTGGAACTAAAGCAGATTTTATGAAACGGCCAGGTCCTTTACCCTGCTCCTGATCGCTGTTCGTACAATCGTTTGCAAACACTGAAAATAGACTTTAGTCAAGTTAGAAACTTTCATGATGTTGGTTCAAACTCATCAAGCATGTGTCAGTTCCAAATGAAAAGCGTAATTAGCTTCTGATTAAACCAGGGCTGCCAATGCTCATAAATAGGGAATATAATCAACGACTATTAGTGCTCAGCTAGGGCAATATGATTTTAAGAGGTTTTCTTTAGAAGATCAAGCTGTAATGGGATATTAATAACTGTAGGATTGACAAAGTTTCTTTTCCAGTGATTTGCTTGCCTTGCTTTGACTGACGTTCAATGTAATTATCTCAAGACACAATAACGTTAAGTAAACAATTGAACTGTTTTGATGGTGGTAAACAGCACTGTTCTCACTGCCATTCCTTCACAGTGCTACGTATCGAAGCTTAATTCTGTCTCACTGCCAATGTTCAGTCTGGTCTTCAAGGAACACTGGATACCTCACTGATCTATTTATTCACTTTCCTTAAATATATATTCACTTCGGAATTTGTCAATAAGAAAACAAGCTTCTAAATATTTGATGTTTTCTGATCATTGTATGTTTATACTTAACTATGCTAACAGCAAATACTCTTTGGCTGTGATCTCACTGAAATTCATGCACTACTGTCTGGCATCTACTCTTATGACAATATTCAATGTTTGTTCATATCCACAGACAATAATTGGTTCTCCATTTTAATTCCTTGCAGTCATCCAACAGACAGAACAAGTTAAAATGAAACTAACAAAGTATTTTAACCATTGCACCTTCTACATGGTTTAAAATCACAATGGTCAATTTAATGTTTTTGCTTATATAGTATATAGTATACATATTTTGATAATAAATTTACTTTTAATTTTGAACTCCATCAGGAAGGTGGTACAGGAGACTGAAGGCACACATTCAATGATTCAGGAACAACTTCTTCTCCCACAAACAAGAGAAAATCTACCGATGATGGAAACTGAGCAACACACACAAAGTGCTGGAGGAACTTAGCAGGCCAGGCAACATCTATGGAAAAAAGAATAGTCAACGTTTCAGGCAAAACACTTCGGCAGGACTGGAGAAAAAAAAAGCTGAGGAGTAGCTTGGAAAGGTTGGGGCGAGAGGAGAGAGAAACACCGGGCGAGAGGTGAAACTTGGAAGGGGAGGGATGAAGCAAAGAGCTGGGAGGTTGATTGGTGAAAGAGGTAGAAGGCCATGGAAGAAAGAAAAAGATTGGGGGGGATGAGCACCAGAGGGAGGTGATAGGCATGCATGGAGATGACATGAGAGAGGGAAAAGGGGATGGGAAATGGTGAAGAGGGTGGGGAGGCATTACTGGAAGTTTGAAAAATCGATGTTCCTGCCGTCAGGAAGGAGGCTACCCAAACAGAATATGAGGTGTTGTTCCTCCAACCTGTGTGACCTTATCGTGTCAGGTTGGAGGAACAACACCTTATATTCCATTTGGATAGCCTCCAACCTGATAGCATGAATATCGATTTCTCAAACTTCCAGTAATACCTCCACCCCACTCACCTTCACCATTTCCCACCCATTGTCCCTCTCTCATGTTACCTCCTTGCCTGCCCATTGCCTCCCTCTGGTGCTTCTCCCCCCACCTCCTTTTTCTTTCTTTTTCTCCTCAGCTTTTTTCTCCAGTCCCACCAAAGGCTTTTGGCTTGAAACGTCATTTGTGCCCTTTTCCACAAATGCTGCCTGGCTTGCTGAGTTCCTCCAGCGTATTTTGTGTGTTGCACAGCTTCTTCCCCTCTGAGATCTGATTTCTAAATGAACATTGAACCCATGAACACTACCTGACTACATTTTTTAATTTCTGTTTTTGCACTCTTTATTTAATATTATTGTATATATATTATTGTGAATTACAGGAAATATATATATGTGTGTGTGTGTAGTGTATGTATTTACTGTAATTTACAATCTTTTTCTCTCTGTTATCATGTATTGCATCATATTGCTGCCGCAGTTATCAGATTTCACAACATATGCTGGTGATACTAAACCTGATTGTGATTCCAAATAAACCTTGCTGACCATAGCTACAAATCTTGGACAAAAAATTATGTCCACTTTTCTGGATAAATTGGTAATTTTTTATTCATTTCCAGGATGTGGGCGTCACCAGCTAAGCCAGCATTTATTGCCCATCCCTAGTTGCCCTTGAGAAGTTGGTGATGAGCTGCCTTCTTGAACTGCTGCAGACCCTGAGGTGTAGGTTCACCCACAGTGCTGTTAGGGAGGGAATTCCATGATGTTGATCCAGTGACGCTAAAGGAATGGCCATATGTTTCCATGTCAGGATGGTGAGTAACTTGCAGGTGGATTTCCAAGTGGTGGTGTTCCCAAGTTTATTATTGTTAAGTGTACTGAGATACAGCAAAAAACTTGTCATTCATACAGATCAATTCATTACAACAATGCATTAAAGTAGTACAAGGTAATATAACAGAGTGTAGAATAAAGTTTTACAGAGAAAGCGCAGTGCATGTATTGATATTGGTATTGGAATGGTGATTGGTTTATCATTGTCACATGTACTAGAGGGAAAAGCATTTTTTTGTATAACTGTTTATACAGATAAAATCATGAGACAAAAATGTACGACAGTTTCATTACAAGGCAGATCACTAAATCAAAAGTCAATTCTTTTTGTACTACAGCACCATCCAATGGTCTTAGTACAGCCAAATAGACACTGTCCTTAAGCCTGCTTGTATGTGTTTTCAGGTTTCTATATATTCTGCCCAACAGGAGGGTGAGAAGAGAGAATGACGGGATGGGAGAGGTCTTTGATTATGCTAGCTGCTTTACTGAGGCTGTGTTAAGTGCAGTCAGAGTCCATGGACGAGAGTTTAGTTTCCAAGGTATGCTAAGTTGTGTCCACAACTCTGCAGTGCCCGGTGGTCACAGGACCAAGCAGTGATGTATCAGGATAGAATGCTATTCATGGAGTGAGTATCAATAAAAATTGGTGAGGGACAGAGGGAGATGCTAAATTTCTTTAGCCTGCTGAGAAAGTAGAGGGTACTAATGAGCTTCCTTGGCCAAGGCATCACCAATAGTCTGCTTTAGTTTTGAACCAGGGTAGGTTATTGGGGATATTCACTGCAGGGAACTTGAAACTCTCAAACTCAGCACCATTGATGTAACCAGCAGCACCACCAACAACAGCCCCCTTTCCCCCCTCTTGAAGCCAACAACCAGCACTTTTGTTTTCATCACTCTGAGGGAAAGCTTGTTGCCATCTCCATCTTCAAGCTGGACCCTGACTGATTGATATTGCCTCTCTTAGGTTTCCATGCAGCCCTAATCATTCTCTTTGGTAATGGTCTATGTGAATTATATTAATTATATCAATTCTGTTTTACTCCTTCAGTTCCTAAGGCTCACACAAACTTCACCACACCATCAGCCTATGTAGCCTCTCCCACTTTCTCTCTCTCTCCCTCTTTGCCTGACTGTCTGTCTGTCTCTTTCTCACTCAGTATCTTTCTCTCTTGCTTAGAGTCATGCAGCATGGAAACAGGCCATTCAGCCCAATTGGTCCACGCCAACCAAAGTGCTCACTATCCTTGTTCAACTTTGCTCATTTGGCCCATATCCCTCTAAGTATCTATTCAATTGCCTTTTAAATGTTGTTAATATACTACCTCACCCACTTCTTCTGATTCCACATACTGATCTTCCCTCATGCTCCTATTAAATCTCTCCCTAAACCTGTGCCTTCTAGTTCTTGATTCCTTGACTTTGGGAAAAAGCCTTGCATATTTACAATAACTCTTCTGTCAAATAGTCTTTGACAATTACAGTGAACTCGGTTCTTCCCCGTGTATTGCATCCATTAAATTGATTCAAATATTTTAAAAGAAGTACTGGAAACTTTTGAAAGGCTGGACAATATCTTTGGAAAGAGATACAAATATTTCAGCTTGTGATCCTTTGAACAGTAAGTTAAAACATAGAACATAGAACAGTACAGCACAGGAACAGGCCCTTCAGCCCACAATGTTATGCTGAACCAGCTCAAGAGTAAATCAAAAAATCCCCACAAACTAATCCCTCCTACCTACCTAGAATAGTCAACATGGCTTTGTCAAGGGCAGGTCGTGCCTTACGAGCCTGATTGAATTGTTTGAGGATGTGACTAAACACATTGGATGTAGTGTATATAGATTTCAGCAAGGCATTTGATTTCACCCATTTCACCCATGCAAGGATGATTGAGAAAGTAAAGAGGCATGGGATCCAAGGGGACATTGTTTTGTGCATCCAGAACTGGCTTCCCCACAGAAGGCAAAGAGTGGTTGTAGACGGGTCATATTCTGCATGGACGTGGAGTACCTCAGGGATCTGTTCTAGGACCCTTACTCTTCCTGATTTTTATGAATGACCTGGACGAAGAAGTGGAGGGATGGGTTAGTAAGTTTGCTGATGACACAAAGGTTGGAGGTGTTGTGGATAGTGTGGAGGGCTGTCAGATCCTCTTATGACAGTGCATGCCCTCTAAAACGGGTGTAAATCCTATAGTTTTCGTAAAACTCATAGGAATTCTGGCTTCTTGCCCTTGCTCAGCTCCTGTGGACAGGGCATTTGGAATTAAAATCTCTGAAGGGATCTTTCCATTCCTCAACATGTCTTTGACAGGAGTGTTTCCTCGATAAATGGAACTTGGTCATGAGTACTAACATCAAAAATGAACGAATCAGTTAATGCTGAGCAATAATTTCCAAATCATCTTTGCAATTTTGTTTTGATTCCTGGAATATTACTGGTATTTCATTTGTTTCCCTGATTATTACGAGAGAACAATGAGTGATCTGTCCTTTTGAAGATGTAAGGTGAAGTAGCCCTCTCAGAATGCAGCATTACTAAGTCTTGAGTTGCTAGCTAGGCTAGTTGAAAGAACAGGCTTCGATATTGCTCCAGAGTTGCGCACAGGACAGATTGCTATTCAGGCCCCACCGCTGTTGCAAGAAGTGTTTCCTTCCCAAAAATGATCTTGATAAGACTTTCTTGTGAAATAGTTCATCAGCATCTTTACCAAGGTTAATATTTTATTTTTAGTGTCATTTTATTCAATTAAAACCTTCTGTCTGCAGAATTGGCATTTGAATGCATGACTATGGGTCTCTAGATTCCTGAATTACTAGCTCATAAAGTGGACACATCACCCTTGGGATGTACCAGTGTAAAGTGATTGCAGAAGAAGACAGCCACTGGCTAATGGTAAGCAATCAATACACCCAAATAAAGTAGGAACATAGCTGGGGAGAAAGACAGCTTTCTGTGCAACATCTCAGCAATATTATCAAAAATATCTTAAAGCGCTTCATAAAGTGCAATAAATTTTCCTGTTTCTAACATGACATCCAATTTTCCCACAGTGAAATCCTGAAAGCTGAAATGAAGTGGAGTGTGAATTTGTTTGTGATGTTGATGAATAGTTAAATATATGATCCATTTATGAGGTACAGGCACTTCTTAATAATCTGACCACTCAGTGTACATCTAAAATATGGTAGGGACACATTATATTAAATATTAGGATTATTAAAAATAAGAAAATGCAAAATAGAACAGAAAAAAAACACTGTAATCCTCCAGTATTTCAAAATGGTAAGTTCTTCTCACAAATTAATTCTCTAATTCTTCAGCTAGCTGTTTGTGACCGCCTGTTAAAAATTTGCTGCTATTATTAGGAAGATAAAACTATTTGCTACACACCACAGCTACAAACCTGTCCTGCCGAAGGGCCTCGGCCCAAAACGTCGACTGTACCTTTTCCCATAGATGCTACCTGGCCTTTTGAGTTCCTCCAGCATTTTGTGCATGTTGCTTGGACTTCCAGCATCTGCAGATTTCCTCTTGTTTGTAAAACAATTTGCTTGCACGTTTCATCAGCACAAATTAGACTTGTCTGAGGATCGTCATCTTGTGGTGTTGCAGAGGCCTGTTTGTTCCTGAGCTCCTGAGAGCGATACCCTCTGCAGTTTAGCCATCCAGGAAGGGTCAGCCATGGTGGTAAAGCTCCAAACAAAAAGTTCCTACAAGACCGGAATGGTGGAGCTGGTGAAAGATGATGATACATCATAATTGCAGTGAAGACAGAGAAAGGCTGCAGCAATAAAAGGGTCCCCAGTCATCTTGCATTCTGTGTCCAGGAACTCCCATCTGGCAAGGACTGTTTGGAGGCTGCCTGGGCATCAGCCTCCACACGTTTAACAAAGTCATGCACGGACATTCTTCATTAAGGGAATTTACGTAAATGATAACCCTTTAGGGGAATATCTAACTCAGGGGTTCCCAATTTTTTTTATGCCATAGACCAATACCATTATGCAAGGACCCCAGGTTCGGAACCCTTGAAACTAATTCAAATGATCGTTGTATCTCTGCCTCTAACTTTTGGTTATTTAACCATTAATTCTTTCTCATTGCACATTTAGAGAAGTGTGTATGCCAGTGGAATGCTCCCTCGGCGGGATGTGGGAAGGCAGGGAGACCTCCACTCTCCCTGACGACTACACTAGCAAGAAATGCATCCAGCTGCAGCTTCTCACAGACCGTGTTAAGGAGCTGGAGCTGGAATTGGACGAACTCCGAATCATTCAGGAGGTTGGGGGTTGATAGAGAGAAGACAGAAGGAGGAAGTTACACCCAAGCTGACCGTCAGAAAGGGAGCTGGAGATAGGCTGCCATTGCAGAGTAGTCCTGTGGCCGTTCCCCTTAACAATAGGTATATCATTTTGGACACTGTTGGGGGAGAGGGGCTTAGCGGATGAAAGTCGCAGCTGTCATCAATGTTCCGTGCATGTGCCCACATCTTTTGCTATTGGCGCCCAAAAGGTTGTCACCCTATAACTTGTTGGCACGTTAAATATATTTCCCGATCGTCCACAATCGCATTTCCTTCTGCTGGTTTCTGGGGCGGATGACAACATAGAGTTTGCAATGATTTGTCTGCAGATTTTAGAATTTATTCATACTGTTTGTATTGAAGAAGTTATTGATTCGCTATGTTGAATGCCAAAGAAGCAAAGGGGGTGAAGCACAAAAGAACTGCTCGTTCATTTAAAGTGAAATGGCTTAATGAAACAGTAGAGACTGAGGAGATCAAAGTTCATAGTGAGAGTATTTTGTTAGCTGTTAAATAAATACCTCTATATGTAAAATTCAGCACACACATGTTATTATCACTGGGCAAAAAATTACACAGCACAAGATTTTTGTGGACACTATAGGACTCACTGGTCATTGAGAACCTCAGCAAGGTAGTTGACAGTCTGGCCCCAGGGAAAGCTCCTGGCAATGATGGGATTCCTCTAGACCTGATCAAACACTGCAAGAGCTCACTCCTCCAACCTCCGTCAGTGCTGGAAGGAAGGAGCCGTAACACAGGATATACATGACTCCAAAATCGTCACTTTGTACAAGAACAGGGTGACAGCAACAACTACAGGGGTATCTTCCTCCTGAGCATTGTAAGCAAAGTCTTTGCCCATGTAACACAGGCACGTCTACGAACGCTGGCAGAATGGGTCTACCCTGAGTCCCAATGTGGTTTTTGTGCGAGGAGGTCAACTGTCGACATGGTTTTCTCACTCTGTCAAATCCAGGAGAAGTTCAGGGAACTACAGAAACTCCTCTACGTCGCTTTCATCGACTTGACCAAGACATTCAACCTTGTCATCAGGAATGGGCTCTTTCAGATTCTTCTCAAGATCGGTTGTCCCCCAAAACTCCAAATTATCATCAAGTCATTCCATGACGACATGAGGGCAACTCATCAGAACCTTTCACTATTCGTAGTGGAGTCAAACAAGGATGCGTGTTGGCCCCAACATTATTTGGCATCTTCTCTCTGCTATTGAAGCACGTGTTTGGGATGTCAACAGAAGGCATCTACATGCACACCAGGTTTGATGGGTGGCTGTTCAACACTGTGTGCCTGAGAGCAAGAACAAAGGTGCAAAAGATCATAATACGTGACATGCTCTTTGCCCATGATGCTGCTATAACCTTGAACACCAAACGGCAACTACAAACTCTCGTGGACTGCTTCTGAAAGGCATGCAAGGACTTCGGGCTTACCATCAGCCTAAAGAAAACAAATGTCCTTGCCCAGAACGCAGTGGAGACACCAGTCATTACCATTGACAATTACAATCTAGAAGTGATCCACGAGTTCACATACTTGGGGTCGACCATTAGCGACACTCTCTCCCTCGATGCTGGAATCAATAGCCGTATCGGCAATGCAGCATCGATCCTTGCTCGACTCTCCTCATGGGTCTGGGAAAATCCAAAACTTGCTACAAAGACCAAGACTGCCTTGTATGATGCATGCGTTATCAGCACCCTCCTGTATGGTAGCGAGACTTGGACCATCTACTCCAAACAGGAGAGGAAACTCAATAGTTATCACTTGTGCAGCCTTCGCCACATCCTTGGCATCACCTGGAGAGGCAAAGTCCCAAACTCTAAGGTCCTCTCCCATGCTGGACTTCCCACAAGGTTCACGCTTTTAAGACAACGCAGACTGCACTGGCTGGGCCACGTCCATCATATGAAGGATGGTAGACTGCTGAAACACATCCTCTACGGAGAACTAGCAACCGGCAAGAGGAACATTGGTAGACCCCAGCATCGCTTCAAGGACCTCTGCAAGCAAGACGTGAAAGCCTTATAAGTCAAGACAGCTTGCTGGGAGGATACAGCAGATGACCGCAACAAATAGTGAGGTACTCTTCAGCAACACCTGGAGCAAGGCGAAAGAGTGACCCTGAGTCAGTTTGAGGAGCGGAGAGCTAAACAGAGAGCACAGCGGACAAGAATTCCATGACACCCTACACATGCAGCAACTGTGGCAGAACCTGCCATTCCCGGATTGGCCTCAATAGCCACAGTTGACGCTGCTTGACAAACCAGTGACTACCAGAAGCGTAGTACCCATGGTTGACCACGACCAACAGAGGCCACATCACATCCACATCTGGTCATTATATATTAGAGGAAAAAGTGGCGGTCAGATCTCTGGCACTGAGTCTGGTTCTGCGGCTCAGAGAGAAAGTAGGGAGAAGAGGCAAGCTGTTATGATAGAGGATACTTTGGTTAATGGAAGAGAAGGGAGGTTCTGGGGATGAGAACAAGGTTACCAGATGTTTTTTTGCCTCCTGCGTACTGGGCATCTCTGATCAAGTCCACAGCCCATTTAACTGGAAGATTGAGCAGCAAGTGGTCACGGTCCATGTTGGTACCAATGGCACAGGTGGGAAGAGTGACAAGGTTCTGCAAAGTGAATTCAGGGAGTTAGGTGCTAAGTTAAAGGACAGGACCTCCAGGGTTGTGATCTCAGGATTGCTATCTGTGCCTCGTGCTAGTGAGGCCAGAAATAGGAAGATCATGCAGTTTAGCAAGTGGCTAAGGAGATTGTGTAGAAGGGAGGGCATCAGATTTTTTGATTTCCGAGGAAGGTAAGACCTGTACAGAAGGGAGAGTTTGCAGTTGAACTGGAGGGGAGGGGACTTGTTTCCAAGAGGGAAAGTTTGCTGGTACTGCATGGGATTGAGGTTTAAACTAGAATTGCAGTAGGATGGGAACTTGAGCACCAGTAAAGTGGTTGAAGAGAAAGATGTTATTAAGCCTAGATGCCAAGTCAGGAATTGAAAGGTTGTGCATGGTAGGAGTAAACTCTCAGAGTAAAAAACATTCCTCTAATTTCCCCCGAGGTGAAGGAGAAGCCCAAGGGCATCTACAGATATATTAAGAGCAAAAAGAGAGCAAGGGACAAAATTGGTCCCCTGGAAGATTAAAGTGGTAATCTATTGAGGTAGCCAAAAGAGATGGGGGAGATCTTAAATGTTTTTGTTTTGCAACTATATTTATTCAGGAGACAGACACAGAGTAGCAAGTCGCTTGATGTGGGTAAATGCAGCAATGAGATCATGGACCCTATACAGATTACAGAGGAGGAGGCAGATTAGGGTGGGTAACTAACCAGGGCCTGACAAGCTGTTTCTTTTTAATCCTGTGTGAGGCTAATGCAGAAATTCTGGGGGCCTAGCAGAGATATTGAACACATCTGAGGTGATCTGAGGTGAGGTGCAAGAAGATTTGAAAGTAGCTAAAGTTGTTCAATTGTTTAAGAAAGGTTCTAAGAATAAACCAGGAAATTATAGACCTGTAAGCCTGACATGAGTAGAGGGAAAGTTATTGGAAGGTATTCTAAGGGACCAGATATGTAAGTATTTGGATGGGCAGAAACTGATTATGGATAGTCAACGTGGCTTTATGTGTGGTAGGTCATGTTTAACCAATCTGATAGAGCTTTTTGAGGAAGTTACCAGGAAAGCTGATATAAACAAGGCAGTGGATGTTGTCTGCATGTACTTTTTACATGACAAGGTCCTGCATGGGAGTTTGGTCAAGAAGGTCTAGTCGCTTGCCATTCATGAGGTGGTAAATTGGAATAGACATTGGCTTTGCAGAATAAGCCAGAGAGAGAGGTTGTAGATAGCTGCCTCTCGAACCGGAAGCCTGTGATTCGTGGTGTGCTGCATGGATCGGTGATAGATCCATTGTTGTTTGCTTTCTTTGTTAATGATCTGGATAATAACCGGATCAGCAAATTTGCATGTGACACCTAGGTTTGGGGTAGAGTGGACAGGGAGGAAGATTATCGAAGCTTGCAGTGGGATCTGGACAAATTGGAAAAATGGTCTGAAAAATAGCAGCTGGAATTTATTGCTGACAAGTGTGAGGTGTGGCACTCTGGGAGGACCAACCATGGTGGGGCTTACATGGTGAACAGTAAGGCAGTGAGGAATGCAGTAGAACAGAGGGATCTGGGAATAGAGATCCACAATCTCAGGTAGGTAGGGTTGTTAAAAAAACAGCTTTTGACACATTGGCCTTCATAAATCAATGTATTCAGTACAGGAGTTGGTATGTTATGTTGAAAAGGTATAAGAAGTTGGCAAGGCCTAATTTGGAGTATTGTGAGCAATTTTGGTCATCTACCTACAGAAAGCTGTAAATAAGATTGAAAATGTTCAGAGAAAATTTACAAGGATGTTACCAGGACTTGAAGACCTGTGTAATAGGGTAAGGTTGAACAGGTTAGAACCTTATTCCCTAGAACATAGAAAAAGATTGAGTGGAGATTTGATAGAGGTATACAAAATCATGAAGGGAATAGATTGGGTATATGCGAGTAGGCTTTTTCCTCAGCTTGCGTGAGACTACAAATAGAAGTCACGAGTTAAGGGTGAAAGTTGAAATGTTCAAAGGGAACATAAAGGAGGACTCCTTTACTCAGAGGGTGCTGAGAGTGTGGAACGAGCTGATAGCACAAGTAGTGGACACAGGAACAATTTCAAAAAGGGAAATTTAGATAGGTACATGGATGGAAGGGGTATGAAGCACTATTTTTTGGGCGCAAGTCAATGGGACAAGGCAAATTAATGGTTGAGCAAAGACTAGATGGGCCTAAGGGCCTTTCTCTGTGCTGTAGTGTTCTATGACTGTACATAATAGAAGAAAGTTCATATTTAGACTGATAAACCTCATAATTAAATTGCTAACTTGGAACATTGGTATCATGCAGCATTGAGAGAGAGCAAATCTGCCATTTTTAAATTAATTTGCTGTGAATCTTACTCCCATTGAATTACTTAGCTGTGTAGTACAGAAAGAATGCTGTACAGTCTGATGTACCATATTTTGGTTGAAGGAATAAACTTAGACACCACCTGCCTCCCTACTACAACCCAAGTCTTACCGTGTATAAATCGACAGTAGTGTTATACCGTTTATTTTCTAACTTGAGTCACAAATGCACCTTACTATTTGTGGCAATATCACTTTATATGTTAAGTTTTTGAGTTATATGTACTGTTCTGTGCACCTCAGTCTGGAGGAACATTGTTGCATTTGGCATATATGTGTATATGAATGAAATGACAATAAATTTGAACTTTGGCTGGATCTACTCTCCTCAAACCATTCCCCATGCTGGAAGAAGAAAACGTACAATCTGACTGAGGAAAAGCACGGTGTCACCACTTCCACTGTATGAAGAGCAATATGGACTCACCTTCAAGAACTCTACAACTCATATTCTCAGCAGTATTTATTTACTTATTTGTTTACTATTTTTATGATGTATTTGCACTGTTTGCCTTCATTTTCCACATTGCTTTTGTCAGTCTTTGTGTGTAATTTTTCATTGACTCTATTGTATTTCTTTATTCTACCATGAATGCCGACAAGAAAATTAATCTCAGATTAGTATACGGTGATAAACAGTACCGTGCAAAAGTCTTAAGCACGTACACTGTATTTATCTAAGGCGCCTGACTTTCGCACAGTACTGTAGTAATTTTATGTATTGCATTGTACTGCCGTTGCAAAAAAAAAACACAAAACGAATTTGATGACATATGTGAGTGATGATAAACCTGATTCTGATATGGGTCTCTATTATGGTCTGAGAGAGGGAATGATGGGTGGGAAATGGAGAAGGGAGAGGGGAAGGAGCTGAAAGCACCAGAGAGACATTCTGTAATTATCAATGAACCAGCTGTTTGGAATTAAATCACCTTGCTTGGTATCTCGGGCCGGGCATGTTTGCACTGGCATCACCCCTCCCACACCCCGGTACTCCTACTCTTCAACCTGTCACACACCCCTCCCACGATGCTGCAGCCTCACAATTCCCAACATCCTTTGCTTTTGCCAGATTAACAAACTCGCAGTCCACTCCACAGTGATAAATACAGTGCCCTAGGTATGTATCTGTGCCTAACACTTCTGCACAGAACTGTATATGTACATTGATAATAAATTTACTTTGAACTTTAAATCAAAACCTTTACTGATGGATTATATTCACCCACGGCACCCAAAACGTAACTCATGCCCCTGATGAGGATTGTAATTACAATGATGATTGCAACACATGGTGAGACTCAGCGTTCATATTGTATTCCTTGAAATAAGATAGACGCAGGATCTCTGTCTGTGTACTTATGTCAAGGCTGTATCACATTATTGATCAGAAATAATGAAGGTGTGTTGATCTGAATCATATTTCACATCATAATCAAAACTGTCTTCCAGTACAGTTTGTACCCACTCGTCAATTATTGATTGACTTGACTCCATGCATTTCCATTTTTGTTAGTATTGCAATAGTTCATTGTCTCTTGGAAAGTATAACTCTGAAACAAGCAACATTGTTTCACCAAAAAAGTCATAGACAGAACTGCACTGTGTGCCAATAATGCCAATGTCAAAAGACATGTTAATAACTGAAATGTTAATTAAGTAATTGATTAAGAAATTTTCCAAGAGCAATGAGGCTATCAAATAAATATTGGAAAGTCTTCAGAAGAAGATTTAATGGTAAAACATAAGACCAGAAGACAATAAGACCTAGGTGCAGAATTAGGCCATTTACCCCATCGAATCTTGTCTGCCATTCCATCATGGATGATTTATTATCCATCTCACCCCCATTCTTCTGCCTTCTCACCATTTGGGAGGGTTTAAACTAAATTGCAAGGGGGATGGGACCCGGAGCGATAGAGCAGTGAAAGAAGTGCATGGAGTAAAGCCAGATGTAACATATAGAGAGGCTTTGATGAAAGAGAAGCAGAATAAAGGGTGTAAAACTAATAAGGTAGAAGGGCTAAAGTGTGTGTACTTCAATGCAAGAAGCATCAGGAACAAAGTTGATGAACAGAGCTTGGATACATACATGGAATTATGATGTAGTGGCCATTACGGAGACTTGGCTGGCACCAGGGCGGGAATGGATTCTCAATATTCCTGGATTTCAGTGCTTTAAAAGGGATCGGGGGGGGGGAGCGGAGGAGGGGTGGCATTACTAGTCAGGGATACTGTTACAGCAGCAGAAAGGGTGGGCAATATAGCAGGATCCTCTTTTGAGTCAGTATGGGTGGGAGTCAGGAACAGGAAGGGAGCAGTTACTCTACTGGGGGTATTCTATAGGCCCCCTGGTAGCAGCAGAGATACCGAGGAGAAGATTGGGAGGCAGAAATTGGAAAGGTGTAAAAATAACAGGGTTGTCATCATGGGTGACTTTAACTGCCCTAATATTGATTGGCACCTGATTAGTTCCAAGGGTTTAGATAGGGCAGAGTTAGTTAAATGTGTCCAGGATGGATTCCTGTCACAGTATGTTGACAGGCCAACTGGGGGAATGCCATACTAGATCTAGTATTAGGTAACGAACCGGGTCAGGTCACAAATCTGTCAGTGGGTGAGCATCTAGGGGATAGTGATCACCGCTTCCTGGCCTTTAGCATTATCATGGAAAAGGATAGAATCAGAGAGGACAGGAAAAATTTTAATTGGGGAAGGACAAATTATGAGGCTATAAGGCTAGAACTTGTGGGAGTGAATTGGGATGATGTTTTTGCAGGGAAATGTACTATGGACATGTGGTCGATGTTTAAGGATCTTTTGCAGGATGTTAGGGATAAATTTGTCCCAGTGAGGAAGATAAAGAATGGTAGGGTTAAGGAACCATGGGTGACAAATGAAGTGGAAGATCTAGTCAGATGGAGGAAGGCAGCATACATGAGGTTTAGGAAGCAAGGATCAGATGGGTCTATTGAGGAATATAGGGTAGCAAGAAAGGAGCTGAGAAGAGCAAGAAGGGGGCATGAGAAAGCCTTGGCGAGTAGGGTAAAGGAAAACCCCAAGGCATTCTTTAATTATGTGAAGAACAAAAGGATGACAGGAGTGAAGGTAGGACCGATTAGAGATAAAAGTGGGAAGATGTGCCTGGAGGCTGTGGATGTGAGCGAGGTCCTCAATGAATACTTCTCTTTGGTATTCACCAATGGGAGGGAACTTGATGACGGTGAGGACAATATGAGTGAGGTTGATGTTCTGGAACATGTTGATATTAGGGGAGAGGAGATTTTGGAGTTGTTAAAATACATTAGGACGGATAAGTCCCTGGGGCCTGATGGAATATTCCCCAGGCTGCTCCACAAGGCGAGGGAAGAGATTGCTGAGCCTCTGGCTAGGATCTTTATGTCCTTGTTGTCCACAGGAATGGTACCTGAGGATTGTAGGGAGGAGAATGTTGCCCCTTGTTCAAAAAAGGTAGTAGGGATAGTCCACGTAATTATAGACCAGTGAGCCTTACGTCTGTGGTGGGAAAGCTGTTGGAAAAGATTCTTAGAGACAGGATCTATGGGCATTTAGAGAATCATGGTCTGATCAGGGACAGTCAGCATGGCTTTGTGAAGGGCAAATCATGCCTAACAAGCCTGATAGAGTTCTTTGAGGTGGTGACCAGGCATATAGATGAGGGTAGTGCAGTGGATGTGATCTACATGGATTTTAGTAAGGTATCTGACATGGTTCCACATGGTAGGCTTATTCAGAAAGTCAGAAGGCATGGGATCCAGGGAAGTTTGGCCAGGTGGAATCAGAATTGGCTTGCCTGCAGAAGGCAGAGGGTTGTGGTGGAGGGAGTACATTCAGATTGGAGGGTTGTGACTAGTGGTGTCCCACAAGGATCTGTTCTGGGACCTCTACTTTTCGTGATTTTTATTAACAACCTGGATGTGGAGGTAGAAGGGTGGGTTGGCAAGTTTTCAGACGACACAAAGGTTGGTGATGTTGTAGATAGTGTAGAGGATTGTTGAAGATTGCAGAGAGACATTGATAGGATGCAGAAGTGGGCTGAGAAGTGGCAGATGGAGTTTAACCCGGAGAAGTGTGAGGTGGTACACTTTGGAAGGACAAACTCCAAGGCAGAGTACAAAGTAAATGGCAGGATACTTGGTAGTGTGGAGAAGCAGAGGGATTTGGGGGTACAAGTCCACAGATCCCTGAAAGTTGCCTCACAGGTAGATAGGGTAGTTAAGAAAGCTTATGGGGTGTTAGCTTTCATAGGTCGAGGGATAGATTTTAAGAGACACGATGTCATAGTCAGAACTGCACTGTGTGCCAATAATGCCAATGTCAAAAGACATGTTAATAACTGAAATGTTAATTAAGTAATTGATTAAGAAGGATGTGGAAGCATTGGAAAGGGTACAGAGGAGATTTACCAGGATGCTGCTTGGTTTAATGAGTATGGATTATGATCAGAGAGTAAGGGAGCTAGGGCTTTACTCTTTGGAGAGAAGACGTGATAGAGGTGTACAAGTTATTAAGAGGAATAGACAGAGTGGACAGCCAGCTCCTCTTCCCCAGGGAACCACTGCTCAGTACAAGAGGACATGGCTTTAAGGTAAGGGGAGGGAAGTTCAAGGGAAGGGTTTTCACTCAGAGAACGGTTGGTGCGTGGAATGCACTGCCTGAGTCAGTGGTGGAGACAAACACACTATTGAAGTTTAAGAGACTACTAGACAGGTATATGGAGGAATTTAAGGTGGGGGGTTATATGTGAGGCAGGGTTTGAGGGTTGGCACAACATTGTGGGCCGAAGGGCCTGTAATGTGCTGTACTATTCTATGTTCTATGTTCTATGTACCTTGGATGCCCTTATTTATCAAGCATCTGTCAGTCTTTGCTTTAAATATACCCAATGAGTTGGCCTCCACAGCAATCCGTGCTAATGAATTGCACAGATTCACCACCCTCTGGCCAAAGAAAAACAATGAAGATGTCCCGCCAGTATAACCAACAATGTTAAACCTTGAGCAACACACAATACTCTGGAGGAATTCAGGCAGCATCTATGGAGGGCAATGGAGTTGACGTCTCTGGATTCAAATGAAGGGTTTCAACCCAAAGCGCTGACTGTGTCCTTCCCTCCGTAGATGCTGCCTGGCACATTGAGCTCTTGGAGTTCTTCCAACACAGTTGTCTGTTGCTCCAGGTTCCAGCATCTGTAGTCTCAAGTCAGACGAGGAGTGACACTCTCTGCACATGAGGCAGATCCAATTCTACAATAAACAGACCATCCTGATACCCAACAATTTCATTTGACTAGGTCACTGTCATCCCCATGGAAACAGCTCGTCATCCCAACTGATTCATGCTGACCTGTCCTGGGGTCGGAGGACTGTGAGAAAAGGGGCTTGTGTTGCCGTTGTTCTGTTGTCATTGTTACTTGTTTTTGCTGAACATGATGGCACCAGAATGTATGGCAACACTTACGGGTTACAGTTTGCATCGGTTGTTTTTGCAAACAGCGCGTTCATTTCAATGTACATGTGATTGAATCTGTATCAATTGTGTCTCAATGATCAACCTTCCTCCTTCTTCTCAGGCGGTCACTCAGAGTCAAAGATTTCCTGCTTCTGCTCCATTTCTTTCTGAGTTGAGTGGTGAGTCCAATTTGGGACCATGAAGTCTGATAGTCCAACAGCAGACTGAAGGGAAGGTGGTTTGGATTGAGTTATTTCACACTCCTACCACCAATTGATCTCAACGTGCTTCCACGGTCCTTCCCAGGTGCATCCCCAACAGTTTGATGACGTTTGGCTAGGGCTCCCTTGTATGAAGATGGTGCATTTCTAACAAGGAAATTTTGAGGATGTAATTGAAGCATTTTCTCCGTTGCCTCCTGGGTCTGGCACTAAGCGTTCAGATTTTGTGACGTGAGTTTGAGCTGGTTAAATCTGATTGGTGCTTGATGATAGGGACATTAACATGGAATAAAGCACCAACAATGATTCTTCTATGCTGTCTATGGAGCAGGAGGACTTTGTAAGAGACAATGTTTGTAGTAATTCCCCAGTGATTTGAAGTGTCCATTGGAAGTTGCTCTTGACTCAGACAGATCACCGAGAGAATCACTGCTGCTTAGTAGATTATAAGCTAGGTGCCAAGCTGAAGTATTGATCTTTAAATATCTTTCCCACAGGCTTCCAAAGACTGGAGACAAAGTTAGATTAAAAAATTAGCTTTATTTGTCACAGATATATTGAAACATTGAAACAAACAGTGAAATGCGTCATTTTAATCAATGACCAACACATTCAAGGACATGCTGGGTGCAGCCCACAAGTATTATGCCCACAATTTACTAACTCTAATCCATGAATCTTTAGAATGTGGGTGGAAACCTGAGCACCCAGAGGAAACCCACGCAGTCACAGGAAGAATGTACAAGCTCCTTACCGAGGTTGGTGGGAATTGAACCTGGATCTATTCTATAGCTGGCGGTCTAAAGAGTGGCTTTCGTCTATGGGATGTCCTCTCATTTCTTTAGAGATACATCACAGAACAGACCCTTCCAGATGTCCAGAAACCCACCAATTCAACACTAGCTTAATCCCACGACAATTTACAATGAGCAAATAACCTACTAACCTGAGTGTCTTTGGACTGTGAGAGGAAACTGTAGCACCCAGAGCAAACCCTATGGGGAAAACACACAAACTCTTTACAGAAATTGAAATCTGAACTCTGAACACCCTAAGCTGTAGTAACATTGTGGTAACCACTGCAGGACTGTGGCATCCCTTACAGAGGGGTAGCTCTAAACATTGGAAGCAGATCACATTGTCAAAGATCTTAGCTAGGATTTTTGGGGAATAAGACTCATTCGATGGCAGACTGGGTTGCTATTTGACCTTGGACCTCAGGTATTGAGGGCAAATCCCACCTGTGAAGGAAATGATGAGGCTTCAGACCTCCCTCACCGAGAGTGCACATACACAATCATTGCTTGCCCGGTGTAACTTGATTCCTCAAGTTATTGCTGAACTGGCTCCAATATGACCTACGACATCACTTTATAATGAATTTCTCAGAACACTGAAGTGAAGCTTCAAATTTGTTTAATGCTTCTTCTGCATGACATTAAATATTGAAAGCTTACCTTAGTTGAGAATTAAGCCCATATTTCTTAAATATGTAAGTGGTTCTATCATTCCTTCTCTTTGCTTTAGGCAGGTTGTACTTTTGCCAAGTTCAATTTTAAAGTCAGTTATGGAAAAAGTGCTGGTTGGTCAGAAGTGGGAAAAGAAATGGCATTGTGTGCTGCCTAATTAACCGGCCTTTTTTTCTTCTTCAATGCCCTTTACCATTTTCATTATGTCTTTCGGACTCAGAATATTTTATTGTCATATTTCAGAGTGCAATGAGATTCCTTGCTCATGTGAAACTCACAAAGTATACGGTATACAGAGTAGCAATAATAAGCCACAGTAGCGTACCTGTTAGCATGCCACTTTTACCAGCACTTTTACCAGTGATTTGGTGGAAATACAGACAGAGCAAAGAGTTAAATTGTACAACAGAGGCAAAATTCTAAAGGGTGAAGAATGTAGATTGAAGGTGCTGCATTTAAATGTGCATAGCATTTGGAATAAGGTGGACAAACTTGTGATGCCATCAGAGATTGGTCAGTGTGACATTGTGGGCATCACTGAATCATGATTGAAAGAAGGCCATAGTTTGGAGCTTAACATCAAAGGATATCCTTTGTATCACAAGGACAGTCAGGAAGGCATAGGTGGTGGTGTGGCACTGTTGGTAAGAGATAGAATTACATCTTTAGAAAGAGGTGACAGCAGGTCAGAGAACGTTGAATCTTTGTGGGTGAAGTTAAGAAACTGCAAGGATGAAAAAACCACTATGGGAATCATATATAGTTGGCCTCCAAATAGTAGCTAAGATGTGGGGTTGAAATTGCAAAGGGAGCTGGAAAAGACATGTAAAAAGGGAAATGATACAATTATAATGTGGGCTTCAATATGCAAGGCGATTGAAAAAATCAGGTTGGTGTTGGTTTGCAAGTAAAGGAATTTGTTGAAGGGCTACAAGATGACTTTTTAGAGCAGCTTGTGCTTGAGCCTACTAGGGGAGAGGCTAGCTTAAATAGGATGTTGTGTAGTTAACCAGATTAGGGAGCTTAATGTAAAGGAATCCTTAGGAGGCAATGATCATCATATCCAACGCGAGGAAATCTGCAGATGCTGGAATATCAAACAACACACACAAAATGCTGGTAGAACACAGCAGGCTAGGCACCATCTATAGGGAGAAGTGATGTCGATGTTTCGGGCTGAGACCCTTCGTCAGGACTAACCGAAAGGAAAGTTAGTAAGAGATTTGAAAGTAGAGGGGGGAGGGGGAAATGTGAAATGATAGGAGTAGACCGGAGGGGCATTTCCCCCTCCCCCCTCTACTTTCAAATCTCTTACTATCTTTCCTTTCGGTTAGTCCTGACGAAGGGTCTCAGCCCGAAAGGTCGACATCGCTTCTCCCTATAGATGCTGGTGGCCTGCTGTGTTCCACCGGCATTTTGTGTGTGTTGTTGAATGATCATAATATGATTGAATTCATACTGCAATTTGAGAGGGAGAAGTATAAGTCACATGTATCAGTATCACAATAGAATAAATGGAATTACAGAGGCATGAGAGAGGAGCTTGCCCAGGTGGATTGGAGAAGGATTCTGGCAGGGATGATGGCAGAGCAGAGGTGGCTGAATTCTCTGGGAGTAGTTCACACTGTGCAGGATAGAAATGTCTCACAGACGAAGATCTCAAATGGCAGGGGTAGGCAACCATAGCTGACAAGGACTGACACTCAAAGCTGCTGCGCAGGCTGACTCTGTGGTTAAGAAAGCATACGGTGTATTGGCCTTCATCGATTGTGGGATTGAGTTCATGAGCTGAGAGGTAATGTTGCAGCTTTATAGGACCCTGCTCAGACCCCACTTGGAGTACTGTGATCAGTTCTGGTCGCCTCACTATAGGAAGGATGTGGAAATGATAGAAAGGGTGCAGAGGAGATTTACAAGGATGTTGCCTGGATTGGGAAGCATGCCTTATGAGAATAGGTTGAGTGAACTCTGCCTTTTTTTTGCTTGGAGCAAAGGAGGATGAGAGGTGACCTGTTAGAGGTGTATAAGATGATAAGAGGCATTGATCATGTGGACAGTCAGAGGCTTTTTCCCGGGGCACAGTTCTAAGGTGCTTGGAAGAAGGTATAGAGGAGTTATCAGGGGTAAGTTTTTTATGCAGAGAGTGGTGAGTGTGTGGAATGGGCTGCCAGTGATGGTGGTGGAGGTGGATATGATAGGGTCTTTTATGGTACTCCTGGACAGGTATATGGATCTCAGAAAAATAGAGGGCTATGGGTAACCCTAGGTAATTTCTCAGGTAAGGACATGTTCAGCACAGCTTTGTGGGCCAAAGGGCTTGGATTGTACTGTAGGCTTTCTAAAAGCTAAGGAAAGGGCATATAAGGTAGTAAAAGTGAATGGGAAGTTGGATGAATGGGAAGCTCTTTAAATCCAACAAAAGGCAACTAATAAAGCTATATGAAAGGAAAAGATTAAATATGAGGGTAAACTAACCAATAACATAAAGCAGGATACTAAAAGTTTTTGTCTGTTATAAAACGAGGAAAAAGGAGAGTTGATTTTGGACCATGGAAAATTATTCTGGTGAGTTAATAATGGGGGACAAAGAAATGGCAGATGAACTTAATGACTATTTTGTATTAGTCTTCACTGTGTAAGACACTAGCAGTGTGCCAGAGATCAATGGGTGTCAGGGAGAAGGAGTCAGTGCCATTGCTATTACAAAGGAAAAACGCTTGGCAAACTGAAAGGTATTAAGGTGGATAAGTCACCTGGACCAGATGGACTACATCCCAGAGTCCTGAGAGAGGTTGCTGAAGAGATAACAAATGCATTAGTCATGATCTTTCAAGAATCACTTGATTCTGGCATGGTCCCAGAGGACTGGGAAATTGCAAATGCCATTCCACTCTTTAGGAAGTGAGAAAGGCAAAAGAAAGGAAATTATAGGCCAGTTAGTCTAACCTAAGTGGTTGGGAAATTGTTGAAGTCTATTATTAAGGTTTTGGGGTACTTGGAGACTAATGATAAAATAAGTCAAATTCTTATTTCTGTGAAGGGAGATCTTGCCTGACGTCTGATGGAGTTCTCCGAAGACAAAGGAGAGAAAGTGGATGTCATTTACTTGGATTTTCAGAATGCATTTGATATGGTGCCACACATGAGGCTGCTTAACAAGATAAAATCCTGAGGCATTACAGGAAAGATATTGGTATTGATAGATAAATGGCTGACAGGCAGGAGACAGCAAGTAGGAATCAAGGAGGCCATTTCTGATTGGCTGCCACTGACTAGCAGTGTTCTTCAGGGGTCAGTACTGGGACCACTACCTTTCACATCGTTTGTCAAATACTTAGTTAATGGAATTGATGGCTTTGTGTCTAGTTTGCAGAAGATACAAAGATAGGTGGAGGGGTAGGTAGTGCTGAGGAAGCAATGCAATTGCTGAAGGACTTAGACAAGTTGGAAGAATGGAAAAAAAAGTGGCAGAAGGAATACAGTGTTGGGAAATGTATGATAATGCATTTTGGTATAAGGAACAATAGTGTGGAGTATTATCTAAATGGAGAGAAAATTAAACCATCAGTGGGCAGAGGGACTTAGGAGTCCTCTTGCAAGACTCCTGGAAGTTTAACTTACAGGTTGAGTATGTGCTAAAGAAGGCAAATGTAATGCTGGCATTTATTTCAAGGGGAATAGAATATGAAAGCAAGAGGAGATAATGATGAGACTTTGTAAGACACTAGTCAGGCTGCACTTGGCATATTGTCAACCGTTTGGGAACCATCTCAGAAAGGATGTATTGTCATTGGAATGAGTCCAGAAGAGGTTTATGAGGATGATTCTAGGAATGAAGGTGTTAAAATATGAGGAGCGTTTGGCAGCTTTGGGCCTGTACTCACTGGAATTTAGAGGAGTACGGGGCGGGGGGGTATCTCTTTGAAACATACTGAGCATTGAAAGGACTAGTTAAGGTGGATGTGGAAAGGATGTTTTCTATGATGGGAGTATCTAGGACCAAAGGGTACAACCTCAAGATTGAGGGATGACCTTTTAGAACAGAGGTAAAGAGAAATTCTTTTAGCAAGAGATTAGTGAAACTGTGGGATGTTCTGCCACAGACTACAGTGGAGGCCAATTCCATGGGTATACTTAAAGCTGAAATCGACAGTTTTGGATTGTCAGGACATCAAAGGATATTGCGAGAAGGCAGATGTAAGGGGTTGAGTCAGATCGGGAATCAGCCATTATGGGATACCAGAGCAGACTTGATGGGCTGAATGGCCTATATTTGCTCCTACATTTTACGGTCTTTACAGATTGGGTCATCAGAATTTGGAGTTCAATTCCAGCATGCTCTTTAAGAAGTTTGTACGTTCTTCCTGTGAGCATGCTGATTTCCTCCCACAGTTCAAAGAAGTGAAGGTTTGTGGGTTTGGAAAAGGATGGGGTGAAAGAGTTTGGGAGAAGGGGTTGTGTGGAGGCTGGAACCTTCATCACTCTTTACTGCTAAGACTTTGCAATGTCAGCCCACAAAAGGACAATGTACAGTGCAGAGGGACACCTTTGGTTTCTGCAAAAACCATAGTGAGGTTCAGGGATAGAGCAGGCTACTTAAGCTCAGAAAATTCTGTGGGGCTTTACCAGTTAACTGGGGCCTACTTTGAAAAAGAAAGGTGCTCCTGGAAGCACATTGGTGGAAATGAAATGGTGCTGATGCCGTATAGCCAGCAATCTATTAGGAAGTTATCACCCTGACACAGCGGTGTCAAGAAAACAACTTCTCCCTCAATGTTACAAAAACAAAGGAGCTAGTTGTGGACTACAGGAGGAACGGAGACAGGCTAATCCCTATCGATGTCAATGGATCTGGGGTTGAGGGAGTTAACAGCTTTAAGTTCATTGGCATACACATCACCGAGGATCTCACATTGTCTATACATACCGCCTGCGTGGGGAGAAAAGCACAACAGTGCTTCTTTCACCTCAGATGGTAGAAGAAATTTGGCATGAATCCCCAAATCCTAAGGACTTTCTACATGGGCACAATTGAGAACATCCTGACTGGCTGCATCACTGCCTGGTATGGGAACTGTACTTCCCTCAGTCGCAGATCCCTGCAGGGAGTAGTGCGGACAGCCCAGCACATCTGTAGATGTGATCTTCCCACTCTTCAGGACATTTACGGAGACAGGTGCATAAAAAGGGCCTGGAGGATCATTAGGGACTCAAGTCACCCCAACCACAAACTTTTCCAGCTGCTACCGTCTGGGAAATGGAACCAGAGCACTAAAACCAGAACCTACAGGCTCCGGGATAGCTTCTTCCACCAGGCCATCAGACTGCTTCATTCATGCTGATACAATTGTACATCTATGCTATGTAAGAAATAAAGTCAATTCAATTCAAGCTCATGGGCCTTGTTGACTCTCAGAAGATCCACTCCAATTCCTTATCTTCTCATATAAGGGGAGAGTGAGGTTACTTGATGAGCTGAATGATGCAGAGGAAATAGAAAAGGTGAACCCTTGTCATCTGGCATTCAGAGAGGAGATCTTATTATAGAAATAAGACACTTGGGAACTAGCCAAAGACACGTTTCTCCTCACTGGACAGCACAGAATCAGAGGGCATAGTCTCAGAATAAAGGGAACCCATTTGGGACTGAGGAGAGGAAGGATTTCTTCACTCAGAGGATAGTGAGCCTATGGTTCTCCTTGATCCTGAGTACTCTGGGGCAGAATCCTCGCATTGATGGGGTTGAGATAGATCCAGAAGGGGGATAATCACAGTCTTTGTCCCAAAGCAGCAGAGATTAAAACAAGACAACCTAGACTTAGTGTGAGAGGGGTAAAATTTAAGTGGGACCATAAGATCATAGGATATATGAGCAGAATTGGGCCATTTGGCCCATTGTGTCTGCTCTGCCATTTCATCATGGCTGATCCATTTTCCTCTCAGCACCAATCGCCTACCTTCTCTCCGTATCCTTTCATGCCCTGACTAATCAAGAATCTTTCAACCACCGCCTTAAGTATTACTCAATGACTTGGCCTCCACAGCCACCTGTGGCAACGAATTCCACAGATTCATCTCTCTCTGCCTAAAGAAATTCTCATCTCCATTCTAAATGGACATCCCTCCATTCTAAGGCTGTGTCTTCTGGTCTTAGACTCCCCCAACATAAGAAACATCCTCTCCAAATCCACTCAATTGAGGCCTTTCAATATTTGATGGGTTTCAATGAGATACCCCTTCATTCTTCTGGATTCCATTGAGTACAGGCCCAAATTCTCCTCAAATGACAAGCCTTTCAATCCTGGGATAAGTTTTGTGAACCTCCTCTGAACCCCCTCCAATGTCAGCACATCTTTTCTCAGATAAGGGGCCTAAAACTGCTCACAATCCTCCAAGTGAGGTCTCACTGGTGCCTTATGAAGCCTGAGAACTACATTCTCCTTGTTTTATATTCTAGTCCTCTCAAAATGAATGTAACATCATTTTTGCCTTCCTCAGCACCAGCTCAACCTACAAATTAACCTTTAGGGAATCCTGCAGGAAGACTCTCAAGTCTTTTTGTATCTCAGATTTTTGAATTTTCTCTTCATTTAAAAACATAGTCAATCCATCTACTTCCTCCACCAAAGTGCATGACCAAACACTTCCTGACACTGTATTTCACCTGCCACTTCTTTGCCCATTCTCCTAATGTGTCTAAGTCCTTTTGTAGCCTCTCTGCTTCCTCAAAACTATCTGCCCCTCCACCTATCTTGCTATCATTTGCAAACATGGCCACAAAACCATCAATTCCATCATCCAAATCAATAACATATAACACAAAAAGAACGGGTCCTAACACAGACTCCTGTGGAATACAGGCAGCCAACTAGAAAAAGCTCCCATTATACAAGAGAAAATCTGCAGGTGCTGGAAATCCGAGCAGCATGCACAAAATGCTGGAGGAACTCAGCAAGACAGGCAGTACCTACGAAAAAAAGTACAGTTGACATTTCGACCTGAACCGTCAGCTGTACTTTATTCCATAGATGCTGCCTGGCCTGCTGAGTTCCTCCAGCATTTTGTGTGTAAGGCTCCCTTTACTCTCTCTCTTTACTACACGTTAGAATCTTTTCTGTAATACCATGAGCTCATGGGTTGTTAAGCAGCCCCAGGTGCAGCACCTTGTCAAAGGCCTTCTGAAATTCCAAGTACATAGCATCCACTGATTCTCCTTTTTTTTAATCATGCTTTTATTTTGTCAAAGAATTCCAACAAATTTGTCAGGCAAGATTTTCCCTTAAGTAAATCATGATGACTAAAGTCTATTGTATCATGTGCTTCCAAGTACACTCCAAGTGCACATCCTTAACAATTGACTCCAATATCTTCCCAACTACTGAGGTCAAACTAATAGGCCTATAACTTCCTTCCTTCTGTCTCTCTCCTGAGGGACAACCTTTTCGCACAAATAACATACCAAAAGAAGCTGTGGAGATGATAATAATTAAAATATCTAAAGGACATTTGGATTCAAGTCAAGTCAATTTGAGTCAAGTTTATTGTCATTTACGGTAACTATATACATGCATTATCATAACATACTGTGGTGAACTACATATACCTGTCTGGACACGCCCCCTGCTGACTGCTCCTGTGGCTCCTCCCACAGACCCTGGTATAAAGGTGATTGAGGCCTCAGCCCGGCCTCAGTCTCCAGGATGTAGTATGGTGGTCAACTACTGCTTGTTCTTTCTTCCAGTCAATAAAAGCCGATATCTCGCCTTTACGTCTCAGAGAGAGTTATTGATGGTGCATCATATACATAACACACATTATCATATAATGTATATAGAATGTAGGCATTACTCTGAACTAGGACGTAAAGTACAGTAGTACTCATAACAAACATTACACATGATAACTTACGAAGGTAACAATAAAATTGACAGATGAATCACACATACATAACAAACTAAAGTGCATAAATTAAATTCTGTGATCTACGGAGTGGATTAACCAGCGACACTTTGAATGCAATGAGGCAGGGAGTGCAGAAGCCTAATAGCCTGAGGGAAGAAATTGTTTCCCATCCTGTCCATTCTTGTTTTTATGCATCAGAGTCTCCTAGCTGATGGTAGAAATGATGGTATTCATGTGCCTGATGGGCCAAATTCAGGCAGATGGGATTAGCTGAGATAGACATTTTGATTGGCTTGGACGAGTTGGGTCAAATAGTTGTTTATTTGTGAAATGAGATTTTTCATTTGTAGGGGATTTGAGGTTTATAGAAAAATGCCGGAAAGTGGATGAAGAATGTTGAATCAGCCATGACCCATTTGAGCTGCAAAGCAGGCTGAATGGCTTTTTCCTTTATTCAGCTGTTATGGACTTACATTCGAAAGCATAAGCAAAGCAGTGAGCTGTATATGGCAACGTGTGTTGGTATTGGTACTAACCATGGACACAGGATAGCTCGGCTGTCTTGAGACTCCACAATGGAGATGAATGATATCTGATACTCAAAATAACCGCTAGCATTTTTCATCATTGCAAGGGGAGGATAATTTACTGTCTTGTAGGGCAGCTGGAAGATCTCAAACCTTCAAAGTGGTTTTGTGAAGGAAGAATCCTCCCTTTTCATTTGTAATTTTTTTAGGTATGTTTTACATGCGAAAGAAGGTATGACAATAATTATGGTAATTAACCATTATTTATTATCACCCACAATTTGAATGAGGAACCTATATTGTTTCATATCCTTTGCACTGAGAACTCTGATACTCTTCAATTTCCTATTGTGTATTTACTAGAGCAAAATGCTTTCATGTTCAGTATCTTTACAGTTAAATGCCTCAATTCATCTTTATTTGTTCCAGTATCTTTTTTTGTCTCTTGAAAAAGCAGGGTCAGTGGAACAAAGGCACGGTGACCTGTTCAGAAAGGAGCTTCTTTCTTGCAAGTAAAGGTGTAGTAATTACAGTCTTCTTTTGAAGATGAATTGTCTTTTTCTCGTGAACATATCACACACTCACTGCACACACTCTGCTGAATACTAATTGTGCAGATTTTCTTTTAGAGAAAAGGTGCTGGCCATCTTTTGATTACAATTTAAAAATTACAATAAGGTCATTCTCACTGTGTTGTTTTGGGCTATTTTGTGTCCTCTTGGTGAAGCATAGGAATATTAAAAATGGAAGCAGGGACAAAGCTGTCTAGCCCTTCAAATATGCTCTGTGATTCACCACTATCAACGGTTGATTGTCTTTTTCACCTCATGTTGCTGTATCCCAAAATTTCCGAGATCCCTCAGTCCTTCTGAAGATTCATCCATGAATGAGGAAACGCTTTTTCCTCTAATAGAAACATAGAAAACCTACAGCACAATACAGGCCCTTCAGCCCACAAAGTTGTGCCCAACATGTGCCTATCTTAGAAATTACTAGGCTTACCCATAGCCCTCTATTTTTCTAAGCTCCATGTACCTATCCAAAAATCTCTTAAAAGACCCTATCATATCCACCTCCACCAGCATTAATGGCAGCCCATTCCACGCACTCACCACTCTCTGAGTAAAAAAACTTACCCCTGACATCTCCTCTGTACCTATTCCCCAGCACTTTAAACCAGTGCCCTCTTGTGGCAACCATTTCAGTCCTGGGAAAAAGCCTCTGACTATCCACACGATCAATGCCTCTCATCGGCTGGCGGCGCAATGGCATCTGTGCCAGACTCCGGAGCGAAGGCTCCCGAGTCTGAATCCAAGTTGGGCCACTCCTGAGCCCGCTTTCTATCCGTGCTGGGTTGAAAGTTGAGCTAGCTACTTGACCTCGTTAAAAAAAAATACAAGGGTCGAGTCAGGAATGTTCCTATCATGACCCGGTTAATCGGAAAGGAGACCAATCCTGACACCATGCACCAGACAAGAATGGCTGACTGTCTGGTGCGACACGCTAAAAAAAAAATCATCTTATACACTTCTATCATCTTCCGTCACTCCAAGAAGAGAAGGCCGAGTTCACTCAACCTATTCTCACAAGGCGTGCTCCCCAATCCAGGCAACATCCTTGTAAGTCTCCTCTGCACCCTCTCTATGGCTTCCACATCCTTCCTGTAGTGAGGCGACCAGAACTCACGTTGTAAATTTTAATTTAGAAGACACAGTATGATAACAGGACATTCTGACCCAAATGAGCCCAGGTTACCCAATTACACCTGTGTTATCTATTAACCAATGATCCTGGATGTCTTTTGAATGTGGCAGATACCCAAGAACCCTCAGGAAAATCCAGTTGGTCACAGGGAGAATGTACAAACTCTTTACAGATAATGGTGGGAATTGAACCCTCAATGCCGATTGCTGGCATCATACACTAAACCCTGCAAGAATTTTGATGGTTTCATTGAGATCACCTCTCATTCTCTGAAACATCAATATAACATAGGCCTCTTGCCTCATTCAGCACACCTGCCTACCCAGGATCTGGTAAAACCTTATTGCATTTACTTTATTCTGAGATAGGAAAGACAAAATTGTACACATTTCTAAATGTGTGATCACAGCAAGACACTCTTTGACACAACAAGAGGACATTCAGCCTATTGAGTCCATGTTATCTCCTAACAAAGTAATTCTACCCTCTCCCTCATTTCAGTTCACTGTAGTGCTGCAAGTTATTCTCTCCTGGTCAGTCCTTTGTTTCTTTTGTCACTTACTAAGGGATAATTTATAGTGGACAGTTAATCTACCAGTATATCTTTGGGATTTGGGAGGCAACTGGGAGCTCCCAGTGGAAATCCTTACAGTCACCAGGAAACTGTACAAATTCAAATATCCAAAGTACATGTATTATCAAAGTATGTTTGCAGTATACAACCCTGAGATTCATCTCGCACCAGACAGCCACAAAACAAAGAAAGAAAGCCGTGGAGCCTGTTCAAAGAAATACAACAAGACCACAACATGCAACAAGAAAGAGCAAATCATGCAAATGGAAATAAAAGAGCAAGAACGCAGAATATAAAACACCAAACCACCAATGATTGAACCGGTCAGGTGTATTCAGCTCAGCTCGGTTCCATTCAATCTAACGCTGTGCCGTTTGTTACCTTCGGGCCGCAGAGCCGGTCTTCCCTAATCAAAAATCGCACAAAATCGCAGCAAAAGAAGATAACAACCAGAAACCAAAAACACATCAGCACACGAATGAGAGGTCCATTCCACAAACCATGTCAGCTACACCTCGCTCAAGATCCAGGACTCTGGCATCATCGAGCAAGAGGGTGAGAGAAGACCATTCGAATGCAGGGACCTTCCTCCTGGAGCAGTGGATGAGAGTGAAGGAGAGAGAAAGCGAGACCGTCACATGGAGACACCGTCCTCTGGCAGCAGCGTGCGAGAGGGGGAGAGAGAGGGAGAGAGAGAAGGAGAGAAGGGAGAGAGAGAGAGAGAGAGAGAGAGAGAGAGAGAGAGAGAGAGAGAGAGAGAGAGAGAGAGAGAGAGAGAGAGAGAGAGAGGAGAGAGGGAGAGAGAGAGAGAGAGAGAGAGAGAAGTAATGAGCAAGGTGATGGAGGAACTGTGCAGGTCTGTGAAGAGAAATGGACAGTCAACTTTTTGGATTGAAACCCTTCAAACTCTTCCCTCTTCCATCTGCCTATCACCTCTCCCCTCCTATTGCCTTTGCAATGCCAGCTCTTCCCTCCAGCTTTTAATGCTGGCTACGTCCCCTCTACTTTCAGTCCAGATGAAAAGTCTTGAACTGAAATGTTGACTGCCCTTTTCTTTCTATGTATTCTGCCTAACCCATTGAATTTGTCCAGCCCCTTGTGTATTTCTCACAATAAAGGCCAATGTTTCTTTCACCTTCTTGCTTCACTTGCATATTAATTTCAGAGATCTGCATGCAAGATCACCTGGATCCCTCTGAACCAGGATTTCCCAGTCTGTCGCCACCTAAAAAAGATTCTGTAGTTTTCATTTTTATCTGCTGAAATGGATGACCTCTCATTTATCCACATTATATTCCAACTGACATTTCTCGCCCACTTGCCAAGCTTTTAGTCATCACAAATCATCTTTACATCTTCCCCTACTCACAATCTCACCTTGTTTTGCATCATCAGTGAATTTTGAAATATAAGGCAGCAAAAAGGTGATTTCACTTCTGTGGAACATCTTTAATTTGAAGTGGAAACACCAAGCTGATCTTTTATCCATTTGAAGTAAGATGTTAGGGAAATGATACTGAGATACATCCTAGGATGCACTTGGACATGTCATCAGTGATTAACCTGGGGTCATCAAGTGTTTTGGGTCTTTTAACATCGGACACCTTCACCCATGCGACCCAGTCTCAGCAGTGCTGGTCCATGGGTCACACCTCCTGATCCACGGGCATCTGGAGGCTTGCTCAGTGGCTTCTGTGACGGTCTTGTTGGCTCTTCTCTTTGCAGCCCCATAATGCCAAGGAGAGAGTAGGTTCGGCAGAGTGAGCAGCCCGCAAAGCCTCTGCACCCCACTTCTAGAGGCTTCCATCATGATGGTCCACCCCTGTCTCTGACACTGCTCTACCAGCTCCTGGTATTTGGCTTTCTACACTCAAATGCCTTCTCAAACTGTCAGTTCTACCATGACCACTTGCCATGAGGTTTCTGAAAGAAGGAAAGGTGAACACATTTTTGAGTTGGTAATTACAAAGGTAATATTTTATCAATAGGTTTCAATAGGTGCATTTAATGCCGATTAGCTTGAAACAAACAAGACCCTGAATTGCTTGCATTTTTAATGGGACAGGAACATCATTGTCAAGGCTAATCTTTATTTTTCAGGTTCAAGTTTATTGCCATTCAATTGTACACATGTATACAACTAAACAAAACAACGTTTCTCAGGGACCAAAGTGCAAAGCAGAGTTCTTATGATCACACACAGCACGCAAAATAATATTAACGCATTAATACTGACAAATAGAAAGGTATTCTGTAGATGTACAAGTTAACATAGAGTGCATATACAGCAGCTAAACAGGCAACAGTATACTGCTACTGCCACTGTCATATATAATGAGTACTAATGTGTAAAGTGTTCCGAAGTCTCACAGGGAAGAAGCTGCTACCCAACCGAACACTTCTTGTTCTCATACTACAGTACTTTCTGTCTGATGGTAGGAGACTGTAGGACAGATGGGAAGAGGGTAAGGGTTTCTTTGACAATGGTGAGGGATCTCCAAGTGCAGTGCTTCTGCTAAATGTCCTAGGTGGGACAGAGAGAGCTCAATGATTCTCTCAGCAGTCTTCACGATCCAATGCAGAGTCTTTTGGTCAGATGCTTTGTAATTCCTGTACCAGACATTGATGAAGCTGGTCAGGACACACTCAATGCTGTTCCATAAGCATCTGGTTAAAGTGGGGTTGGGGAACCCTACTCATCTCACTCTCCTCAGGAAGTACCATTCCTAATTAACCTAGAGATTGCAGAGAACTATCCTGTTGAACCACTATAGTTCTTCCTTTCAATTCTGACATTTCAGACCAAGACCCTTCATTGGGACCTCCAGCATTTTGTGCGTGTTGATCTTACAGAAGAGTTTAAAATGATGAGAGTCACGGTTAGGTTAATGGTAACAGCCTTTTTCCCAGGGTTGAGTGGCAGGGTGGAGATATGTCTTTACTAAAGAATGTGTTAGGCACTCCTTCCCTCCACTAGCCTGAGGGGCACCAGCTTAGCCCCGCCAGTCAGGGTCATGTGAAGCCACGGGAGCTGGTGGTGGATGGTCATACGAGTAGCTGGTGCATATCACTGAGTCCTGGTTATGCGACCACTGAAGAGTATTGATAACAGCTGGGGTCACTCGTTTTGTAAAGAGGCTGCCCAGAAGAAGGCAATGACAAACCGCTCGGGTGGAAATTTTTGCCAAGAACAATGATCTCCATGGAAAGACTATAATCGCCTATGTCATATGACATGGCACATAACAAAGGAACTGGGAGTCCAAAACCAAGGGGTGTAGGTTTAGAATGAGGGGAGAAAAATTCAAAAAAATGACCTGGGGCTAACTCTTTCATACAGAATGGATGGGTATGTTGAATGATTTCCCAGGGGGAGTGGTTGAGGCAAGTACAATATAGTAATGTGTAAGAAGCACTTGGAGGGGCAAGGCTTGGAGGGATATGGGCTGAACACAGGAAATTACAATGTGCTCAGCATGGGCTGAAGGGCCTGTATCTGTGCTGTAAGCTCTATGACCCTGTGACTCCACAATCTTTTGAATGTCATTGTAGCTGCACTTACCCAGGCAAGTGGATGTTACTTCTTCACATGTGGTGACGAGAGTAACTGATGGGTGGAGATCCAGTAGAGAGACACTGCACTACTTGATCAGTAGATGCTACTAAACGATGTCTTATTGATCTATGTTGGTGTGTGGGACTTGCTGGCAAGCCTGCTCTGTATAATCAGAATATAAATGTTGGCTGTGATACTTTGGCTTCAACATGCATAGTGGAGATATTCCCAGGGTTTTACTGGCTACAGAGGTAAGTGGTATCAATTACTGCAATAGCCCATACTTAATAAATTTCTGTTCTTGGAGAAAGAGGATGTTTAAACATTATCCATGCATTGTATTAATTGTAAATGACTCCAGATGTCCCCACATGCGTATGTGGTTACACATCGAGTCCTGTCAGTAAAGTTGTTTAGATATATTATTTATTTAATATTTATATTGTGTGAGTATGCTTTTCTTCTTAAAAACAGATATACAACGCATGATAAAAATCTAAATCACAACCCCTTGTTGCTTCTAATCTTCTAATCCCATTCTTCTTAACATTGTTGACTTTACAGGAGCAGAAACAAGTGTAATGTTTCCATGTGGACCAAATAGTTTGGAAAGCATAGAGCAGAGACAGTGAGAAGAAAGAGAGACAGAGAGAGAGAGAGAGAGAGAGACAGAGAGACAGAGAGACAGAGAGACAGAGAGAGAGACAGAGAGAGAGAGAGAGAGAGAGAGAGAGAGAGAGAGAGAGAGAGAGAGATGAGGAGAAAGAGAAGAAGAGACAGACAGGAGAGAGAGGTGGAGAGAGAGAGACAAAGAGAGCGAATAAACTGTGGTTTGTTGAAGGAAGGCTAGGTTTCAAAAGGCGACATCTTATCGAGTGACTCCCATCCTCTGAGTGCTTCTCCTAAATTATCAATGCCATGAGGATTCAGGCAAATTCTTCAAAATATGTCTGTACATTTAAAATCTCAAAAATTAAAGTTCAGCCTCTAAAGGAAAAATATCCATTGAATGTTTCTGCATACGATATCAGTGTCATGCATCACAGCCCCAGGACACTCTGGTAGGAAGGCACTCCGAGGCCTATGGAAAGTTTGCAAACATCAATGGGCTGGTTAAAAGGCTTTGAAGTGTTGGGAAGTCAAGAGCATTTGCTATTATTATTCTTCAGTTCTCAGCTCCATTCACAACTCCTTTATTCACAAGGAACACCATAACAACCCAGATAAAATCTGAGCTTGGGTTGGCAGGATCTGGCATACAAGACACTTACATCACATGTTGGTATCTACCACACCTACACAGAAACTCAGCCCTCTCTCACCAATCTCCAACAGTGGCACCAGCCTCCAAAGCGTTCATGAATCAGTTACACCAGTGGCATGTTGCCTAGGAGGTGGTGGAAGGTGAACCACCTCTGGGAACTGCCTCACCGGCTCATCCTTCAAAAGCTTTTCACCAATTGTGAAGTTCATATTGTGATGGAGTTCCCACCATAATCACAAGGATATGGTTAGGCTTAATTGGTACTTCTGCCAACGAACTCAACACCCAGCGTACAACCATCGACATTCTCTTTGGGGCAGCAGTGCATTCAGATTAGAACCATGTCATCTTTATCCTGCAGGACACAGATTCCAGCAATGGACAAGGGGGTAGAAATCTAACAGGGATAATTTGACCTTGACGTTTCTCTCCATATCTTCCACCACCCTGCCTCCACGTATACTGGGACATGCAGTTGGCTTTTTAAAGTTACACTGGAGTTGAACTGCCTGATTCAGAAGTGGGAGTGCCACCAGCTATAACTGAGATTTCCATTATCCAATCAAGATTTACTGTGGTCACTTTAGTGTCTCTCAATACTGAAGTTCCTGTCCAAAATACTTCTGATTCAGGGACTACACTTAGAAATATCCATCAAGGCTTATGAACAGGTTTGAGCTCCCCTTATTCCTGGGAGATTAACAAATAAAGATTTTTTTCTTCTGTGCATGAAATCTGGAGCAGAGATGGGAAGGGATTTACTTAGCCAGAGGGGTAGTGAATGCCACAGACAGCTTTGGAGGCCAAGTCATTGGGGATATCTAGAATGGAGGGTGATAGATTCTTGATCATTTATTGTTTATTGAGATACAGTGTGGATTAGGTCCTTCTAGACCTTCGAGCCAAGGTGCCCAGCAACTTTATCCTAATCACAGGACAAGTTACAATGACCAATTAGCCTAACAACTCGTATGTCTTTGGACTGTGGGAGGGAACTGGAGGAGCCGGAGGAAACCTACAGGGTCACAAGGAGAATGTACAAACTCCTTACAGGCAGCAACAGGACACTGGTCTGCAGAAACAGTGGCTGGAAAAGGGGTGATGAATCTATGGAATTCATTGCCACAGACGGCTGTAGAGGCCCATTCATTGGATATACTTAAAGCAGAGGTTGATATAGTCTTGATGAGTAAGGGTGTCAAAGATTTTAGGGAGAAGGCAGGAGAATGGGGTTGAGAGGGATAATAAATCAGCCATGATCGAATGGTGGAGCAGACTCTATGAGTTGAATGACCTAATTCTGATCCTATATCTTGTTGTCTTGTAGTCTAAGAAATATACTGGTACTCTTGAAATATACTGCATAGGTAAAGAAACAAAGTCCACAGAGCAATATGTATCTTCTCACAATGGTGAGAGGGAGCACTCTTCATATTTAGGTTCATTTACTACAATAGAACTTTAAGGCATCAGCAGAATGATTCAACTATGTACATGTAACAATAGAGTGTCCTGTCATCAACAAAGAATGCTCCATCCAAACTGGAAACATTCCTGCTTTGTATAAATCATTTAATTCACGCTTCTTTGACCCCCTAAAGAAAAATTCTGCTTTGTGCCTTTGAACAACTGTGCGTTCAATTATCCTGAAGAACATAAAAAGACGTGTGATGGAAAAGGTATTCATCTGTCAGCTGCTGTTTCTGCAGACTACGTACAACCTGACCTGCCATGGACCCTATCCACTCATGTAATGTCCTGGGGAAAGCCTCTGTGAAAATGCAGTCAGATCCCAAAGGTAATCACATAAAAACTGCGGTACATCTATCCATCTTCACTATTCAAGCCCACTCTAACGTACAGACTATAGACAGAATTGATTCCTTTACCCCAACAATGCATCAAGCATGGAACATTCAACTATCTGAATCCACAGCCTTCAACCTCAATTCCCAACCTGATATTGAAATGCTTCTTGAAGACAATTATTGCAGTATCAACTGCTTTTGCTTGGAGTTCACTCCTAGCATCTCGCCTTTACTGTAGTCCCTATCTTCAAAGAATCTTAACTTATTTCAGGCTTGTAAACTTATTTTTCCTCAGAGTCCAAATCAAAATATCTCCTCACATGAAAATGTCTGCTCACGTGGCAAAGCTATACTTCAATGCATAACGAAGTTGGTTGTCCAGAAGGACAGGCTGAGTAGGGGATGGAAAGTAAGCTAGTTCCATAATTCTTCAAAGAGTTTTTCCAGGATGTTCAGTTTAAATTAAGCCATACAACATGTGGAAAGGATGTTAACTACCTCCTCATCGAGGTGGCACCAGTAAGAATGCAACAGCTCCTTAATATTGCATCTGGGTGTCAATCACAATGATCAAGGTTAAAATCCTGGAATGAGGTTTGACATCATAACCTTATGACTCAGAGATGCTGAGGCTACCCGTTGCAACCAAGTCCCAGTTTTAATATACAGTATTGCAAACGATAAATGTGGCTATCAAAACTGGAAGGTGTTTTGTAATTTATTCCTCTTTTGTCAGTCTGTTGCAGGATTTTTGCATCCCCTTTGGGATTTTGTAAACCCATGATTTAATTTGAATAGCTTTGTTTACACATGGAATGCAGATGACATTGCTGGATGAAGTTGCCTCTGCAGATTGACTAAACCCAACAATGTGTGGGAATTGAATTCACAGCTGAGGTTGCTGAGGCACATTGGGCTTGATGATGGTACATAACGGTGTTTACTCAATTGTCTTCGACTGTCAGTCTCAGTAATGCCTCCCAGCTGGTAGCTCACTATTTAAATATTCACAATCTAAACAAGAAGGAGAATAACAGCTGTAACTCTTCAATTCAGCATTTATCCTGGGCTACTGAAGGCAAAATATCCTTGGATCTTACTGCTCGTGACGATTCGAGTCACCACCTTATGCAGCCTCATGGGGTTAAGGTCCATGATTCCACTCCAGATCTTTGGGTTCTTCGGTGGGTAAGGTTTCCCTTATTGAACCAACAGGCACAACAGTTGAGGCAGCTTCATGGAGGTTGGTGCAGGGTGGGGTAGGGTATGAATGATTCTGACACCACTTATTTGCCTGAAGCTGTCCCTAATGTCAGTTTTCAATCTGTCGCCTCTGATCATAAATCTACATCCTTATGTTTATAACACCTCCCCTGGGGGAAAAAATACCATGTGCTTTCACCCTATGCTCCTCATGATCTCTCAAGTCACCCCTCAATCTCCTACATTCTTACTTAGCAAGGATTCCCATAATATGGTAGGGAAGTAATACTTTTTTCAGGTTGACTGTGGAAATATCTTTGGATTATATTCTTTGTCATTCAGGAAATCTCATGCCATAACCCTGCTCACAGCACAGGGCTTGTTTTGGGAATCAAGTCAAGTTGAGTTTATGGCCACATGTGTAAGTGTGGTGAGGTGCAGGTACAATGAGAAACACAGAGCAGCATCAAAGGCATGTAGGTTCAGGCAACAAATGGATTATTATTTATGTAAATTATACAAAGTAGTGCAAAATAAGATATTAGTGCAAAAAGACACAATCATAAATGTGTCCAATGTGCCTGTCATTGTCCATCGAGGAAAAGGAAATTGGTTGAACCCAGCACCGACCTCATGCCCAGTTGACATAGAAGTCATGGAACTTTACAGCACAGAAACAAACCTTTGGGCCTGCTGTTATGCTGTCTATGCCCATTGACCTACACCTGGACTACATTCCCCTCACTTCCATGCACTTATCCAAACTTTTCTTAAATCAAACCTGGATCCACCACCTCCAGCAGCAGTTCAACCCACACTCATACCCTCCTCTGAGTGAAGAAGGTCCGGCTTTCCCTTAAATATTTTACTGGTGACCTCCAGTTCTAGATTCACCCAACCCCAGCGGAAAAAAACCTGCTTGAATTAACCCTATATATGCTCCTCATAATTTTGCATATCTCTATTAAATTTCCCCTCATTCTCCTATGCTGTAGCAGAATAAAATTGTAATCAATTAAATCTTTACTTAAAAATTAGGTCCTCAAGTCCCAGCAAAATCCTGTGAAGTTTCTCTGTACTCTTTTAATCTTATTGAAATCTTTCCCATTCTGGTATCTCTTGATGGATGGAATCTGCTTTGCTGTCTCCTGAAAGTTCATATTAATAATCTCAGGCAAGACGAAATACTTGCATGCTGCTCAATACGATAGGTTCATCCTATGGGACTGGGAGACCTTTGGCTGGGACTTCTTCCTATCCCTCTGCCCCTGCTCCCTTGTTTGGACAATTTTCCAAAATACAGCCCACTACCAGAGATAAGAGGAAGATAACTGAACTTGGTACATCAGCATCTTCTGGCCTGAAGGGCATCATGGTAGTGTAGCAGTTAGCATGACCATATTACAGCATCACTGAGCTGTGTTCAATTAACATCACTGTCCACAAAGAGTTTGTATGTTCTTCCCACGATCCTATGGGTTTCTTCCAGGTTACTCCCATGGGTTAGTAGGTTAATTGGTCACATGGGTGTAATTTGGGGGGTGGGATCTAGGCTCAAGGACAGGAAGGGCCTGCCACCATGCTGTATTGCTAAATAAATAATGAGATTCATAAGATGTCTATTAAAAGAATCATTAAATGTGTTGCTAACTAAAAACCATGCAGTTCCATCTCTAATTGAAGATTAAGTTATTTTTGACTTGGAAATATTTGGTTACTGCCTCTGGAGTTTCAGGATAGCGTCAGCACTCGTGATATTTGAACCCATTTCTGAAGCAATGCCACCGACCTGAGACATAACTGCTGTCTGAACTGCTTAGTGTGTCCGGCATTTGACTGTCTTTATGCAAGAAATTCCCCGCTCAGACGCAGAGACAAGGAAAGAGTAAAAGGTTTCCTCTGTGATGATGATTTGGTATTGATTATCTTTCTCTTCACACAGTTCAAAGGATAATTAGCGCACTGTTGACTGTGTCAATGATTTTTATAACTGCTGTTTGTGCTCTTCTGCACTCTGCTAGGGTCAATTTTACTTTCTTATTAAAGCACAGTTGGAGGCTATTTGATCCATTGGATCCATTCAAACCCTCAGCAGTGCAACCCATCAACCTTATTTCCTTTCTGCTTATTTTCTTACAACTGCATATCCTCTTACACACACATCAATTCCCCTTTGATTCTATTACTTCTTGTTTCCACTCAGGAGTAATATCTAGTAGCCAATTATTTCACAAGACTGCCTTTGCTCCGTTAACTATTGAGCTCTGAATGTTTGTGGTCTTCTGCTACTGTAGCCCATCCACGTCATGTTGTGCATTCATTGAGGCTCATCTGCAGTTGTAATGTGTGGTTATTTGAGATACTATCACCTCCCTGTCAGCTTGATCCAGACTGGCCTTTCTCCTTTGACCTCTCTCTCATTAACAGGGCATTTCCGCCCACAGAACTGCTGCTCACTGGATGTTTTTGTTTAGTTTTTTTGCACAATTCTCTGGAAACTCTGGAGTCCGCTGTGCGTAAAAATCCCAGGAGATCATCCTTTTATGAGATTCTCAAACCACCCTGTCTGGCACCAACAACCGTTCCACGGTCAAAGTCATTTAGATCACATTCTGACATTTGGTCTAAACATGTCTGCATACTTTCATGCATTGAATTGCTGCCACGATTGTCAGATTAGATATTTGCATTAACGAGTAGGTGTGCCTAATTAAGCAACCACTGAATAACAAACGAGAAAATCTGCAGATGCTGGTAATCAAAGCAACACACACAAAGTGTTGGAGGAACTCAGCAGGTCAGGCAGCATCTGTGGAAAAGAATAAACAGTCTATGTTTTGGGCTGAGAACTTTCATCAGGACTCATGAAGAAAGTTCCTGATGAAGGGTCTTGGCCCGAAAAGTTGACTGTTTACTCACTTCCATAGATGCTGGCTGACCTGCTGAGTTTCTCCAGCATTTTGTGTGTACACCTTAATAAAATCATTAAAATAAGAAGTCACCCAAATATTCTGCATTTGAAAGTGGGACGTATTGAGACACATTAGCTTGTATGCCGACGATGTGATACTCTACTTACAAAGTTCAGAAAAGTCAGTTTCCCTTCTTCTGGATTTAATCACCTCTTTTGGCAGATTATCGGGATACTCAATCAATTGGACAAAAAGTGACTTCATGCCCCTCTCCACGCGGGGTTTTTTGGAAAGTGTCCCGTTCAAAGTAGTTAAAGATTACTTTACTTATCTTGGTCTTGCAATCCCCAAAGATCCTAAATTAGTATTTAAATTAAACTTTGTGGAGTTAATCTCAAAACTTAAAGAGAATATAGAAAGTTGGAAAACCCTATCTCTGTCCATGATTGGTCGTATAAATTCAATTAAAATGATTTGCCTTCATAGGTTCCTCGATCTTTGTCAAAATCTCCCCATTTTTTTTTACATCAGCCTTCTCTAAAGAATTGGACTCCATAATTTTGTCTTATATCTGGAATTATAAGAATCACAGGATTTCGAAAATTAATTTACAAAAGCCCAAGTCTGAAGGAGGACTGTCAATGCTAGGGCTTTAATGTTTTGGCAACCGGGGGCTCTGAAGAGGTACAAGATATCTTCGGGCTCTATGTCAGCCCTTTCTGCCGCCATTTGTCCCATGTGCCTCCACAGACCTGTCCAAGTGTCTTTTAAATGTACCTGCCTCAAACAATTCCTCTGGCAACTAATTCTATATACCAACCACTGGTCGCCCCATTACAGGAAGGGTGTGGGGGTTTTGGAGAGGGAGCAGAGGAGGTTCACCAGGATGCTGCCTGGATTAGAGAGTGTGAGCTACAAGGAGAGGCTGGACAAACCCAGGTTGTTTTCTCTGGAGTGGCAAAGGCTGAGGGGAGATCTGATAGAGGTCTACACTCCAGGAACGGAAAAAAGAGCCGTTGGAAAGGGGCAGGGGAACGGGCAGGAGAAAGAGACAGAGATACGGGCAGGAGCGGGATCTTATCCTATAACCGCGACCGCCGTTACTCTAGAATCTGAATCAGGTTTATTAACGCTGACATGTAGTTCGAATTTTACCAGGTCACGCAGCACGAAGAGGAATAAGCAGTCTACGTTTCGGGACAAGACCCTTCATTAGGACTTGATGGAGAGCCCTGAAGAAAGGTCTCTGCCTGAAACGTCGACTGTTTAGATGTTGTCTGACCTGCCGAGTTTCTCCAGCATTTTGTGTGTGTTGCTCTGAATTTCCAGCGTCAGCAGAATCTCTTGTGTCTATGATTTGAAATGTGTAGTTTTGTGGTAGTGGTACAATACAAAGGCACAAAATTTACCATGTTGTAAAATAAACAATGCAAAAGAGAATAAGAAATGGGATGGCGGAGGGGAAGAAGCTGCTCCTGAATCATTGAGAGTGTGTCTCCAGGCTCCTGTACCTCCTCCCTGATGGAAGTAATGAGAAGAGGGCATGTCCTGGATGGCGAGGGTCCTTCATAGTAGCTGCCACTTTTCTGAAGCTCTGCCTTTTGAGAATGTCGGACCGGACCTCCTCGTCAACATCTGAGATTCTGACAACAGTTGTGTCATCGGCAAATTTATAGATGGCGTTGGCGCGGTTCTGGCCACAGTTGTGGGTGTAGGGAGAGTAGAGCAGTGGCCTAAGCACGTCCTTGAGGCGCCTCAGTGTTGATTGTCAGTGAGGAAGAGATGCTATTTACGATCCACACTGACTATAGTCTCCTGGTGAGGAAGTCACAGCAGGAGACCCAGAGGCCCGGTGTTTGCAGTTGGTGGATTAGATTGAGGGTACGATAGTGTTGAATGCTGAGCTGACACTGATGTTGTCATTGTCCAGGTTATCCAAGACCGAATGGAGAGTTAGTAAGATTGCATTTGCCATAAGGCGGTAAGCATATTGCAGCGGGTCCAGGTCCTTGCTTACATAGGAGTTGGTTCTAGCCATGACCGATCTCTCAAACACTACATTGAGTGTTCCTCTTGGGCAGGTGGTCTTGGTGTGATTGATGCCCGTTTGAAGCAGGTGGGAACCTCCGACTACAACAGTGAGAGATTGAAGATGTCCTTGAACACTCCTGCCATTTTGTCGGTACAGATTTCAGTCTCCTACCTGCTTCCTAGTCCTAGTGTACGAGGCTGTGCGCAGCAACCGGGACTCTGTGCACGTGTACGAGACAGACGTGGAAATCTCCTGCTGTTCAAAATCTGCTCCACAAGAGAGTCCGCAGATGCAGGAAATACAGAGCAGCCCACACAAAATATGGAGGATCTCAGTAGGTCAGGCAGCAGCTATGGAAAGGAATAAATAGTCGAGACCCTTCATCAGGACTGGAAAGGAAGAAGGAAGGTGGCAGCTGATAAGTGAAACCAGATGAGGAGGAAAGTAGGAGAGGGGGATGAAGTAAGAAGCTGGGAGGCGATAGGAGACCCCGATGGGGTGAAGAGGAGGTGGGAGTTCAAAGTTCAGAAGTTCAAAGTAAAATTTATTAGAACAGTACCTATCGCGACAACCATGATCTTTTTTTTCCTTGCGGGTATACTTCCCAAATCTATAGGACAGTAACTGTAAACAGCACCAGTGAACAGCAAACCGTGCAAATGCAGATATAAATAAATAGCAATAAACAATGAAAGCATGAAACAGGGTAAAGAGTCCTTGAAATGAGACCATTGGTTGTGCGAACACCAGAAATAGAATGAGTGCAGTTATTCCCTTTTGTTCAAGAGCCTGATGGTCAAGGGCCAGTAACCTTTCTTGAACCTGGTGGTGTGAGTTCTGAGGCACCTGTACTTTCTACCTGATGGCAGCAGCGAGAAAAGGGCATGGCCTGGGTGGTGGGGATCTCTGAGGTTGGATGCTGCTTTTCTACCGCAACGTTTCATGTAGATGCTCAATGGTTGGAAGGGCTTTACCCGTGATGTTCTGGGCCAAATCCACTACCTTTGAAAGATTTTCCGCTCAAAGGAATTGGTGTTCCCAGTCAGTCGGTAGACTTTCTACCACACATCTATAAAACTTTTCCAAGATCTTTGATGACATGCTGAAGAAGTAGTGGTGCTGTGGGGAAAGGGGAATAAAGTGAGAAGCTGGGAGGTGATAGGTGGAAGAGGTAAAAGGCTGAGGAAGGAGGAATCTGATAGAGAGGAGAGTGGACCATGGGGGAAAGGGGAGGAAGATGGACACCAGAGAGAGGTGATGTGACACCAGAGGGAGATGGACACCCGAGGAATCTGACTGACAGGAGAGTGGACCATGGGGGAAAGGGGAGGAAGATGGACACCAGAGAGAGATGATGGGCAGGTGAGAAGAAGATGTGAAAAGGGGAGCAAAACGAGGCATGGAATAAAAGAGAAGGGGGTGGACAAAAAAGTGTGAGTGGGATGACAGGAATTAGAGAAATTGATGTTCATGCCATCAGGTTGGAGGCTACCCAGACGGAATACAAGGTGTTGATCCTTCAACCTCAGTTTGGACTTCCTGATGAAGGGTTGGCCCAATATGTCAACATATTTCTCTCCATCGATGCTGCCTGACCAGCTGAGTTCCTCCAGCATTTTCTGTGTGCTCTGAAACGTGAAAGAGAGGACCTAATTTAATATCACACCACGCCTTTCACACAGGGTGTGTGGGGAGGGCGGAGGTGGTGAGCGTCGGTCAGTGGGAGTGGGATTGGTTTGGGCACTGTTTTGGTGAGGTACTGTTCTGGTGGTGCGTTAATGTCTGGGTCTGGAGAGGAACTTGCCTAAAGGATTGCTTGGGTACAGGTACCTTAAAATCAACACTCAATGATTCAAGCTCAACGATTCAGGAACAGCTCCTTCCCTTTCACATTCAGATTGCTGAATGAGTCATTGAATTGAATTGACTTTATTGCTCACATCATTCACATACATGAGGAGTAAAAATCTTTACATTATGTCTCCTTCTAAATGTGCAATGTGCAATTTATAGTAATTTGTAATAAATAGTATGTTATACAGGAGAGTTAATATAGTTATTATAGTTATTATAGGCCAATCAGTGTAGACTGGTGTCGTCGGCAAATTTAGTTAGTGGGTGGCGACACAGTCATGGGTATACAGAGCATAAAGGAGTGGGCTTAGTACACAGCCCTGAGGGGCACCTGTGTTGAGGGTCAGAGGGGCAGAGGTGAGGGAGCCCACTCTTACCACCTGCCGGCGATCTGACAGGAAGTCCAGGATCCAGCTACACGAGGCAGGGTGAAGGCCGAGGTCTCTGAGCTTCTAGTCGAGCCTGGGTGGAACAATGAGGCTGAATGCTGAACTGTAGTCCAAGAACACCATTCTCATATAAGCATCCTTCTTCTCCAGATGTGTAAGAAGGGTGTGTAGAGCTGTGGCTATTGAACCCATGATCATGATCTGATTGTTGTTTCTGCATTTTATTTATTTTATGTATGGTAATTTTAATGTATTGCAAAGTACTGCTGCCGCAAAACTACAAATCTCACGACATATGTCAATGGTAGTTAAATAAAACCCGACACCTGAAACGAACGGCCTTAATTTCAGTGCGGGGTTTGGTCGGGGTGTAGGAGGGGAGGGTGATTGGCAATGTCAGCTATGTTTTGGGTGAGGTAACAGTGAACCCCTAATGGTTCGAGCGCGTAGCTCACCTACCCCGAGGGCGGGACTATTAAACAGAGGGCGGGGTCTGTAACCAGGGGCGGGGTTTGTATCCAACTGGCGTAGCCCATATTCCGGGGCGGATTCTGTATTCAGAAGGTGGGGCCTGTATCTGCGGTGTCTGTATCCAGGCAGCGGAGCCTCCTGTGCTCCTCCCCGGCCGCGACACAGCTCCGGGATGAAGCGGGAGGCCCGATCAGGGCGCGGGTGAGCGGGGATCGGCAGGTCCCAACCGCAACAATCTAGGGTAGGTGAAGAGATAAATCGAGCTCGGAGGCTGCGGCCTAGTGTTCTGCTACTGTAGCCCATCCACGTCATGTTGTGCATTCATTGAGGCTCATCTGCAGTTGTAATGTGTGGTTATTTGAGATACTATCACCTCCCTGTCAGCTTGACCCAGACTGGCCTTTCTCCTTTGACCTCTCTCTCATTAACAGGGCATTTCCGCCCACAGAACTGCTGCTCACTGGATGTTTTTGTTTAGTTTTTTTGCACAATTCTCTGGAAACTCTGGAGTCCGCTGTGCGTAAAAATCCCAGGAGATCATCCTTTTATGAGATACTCAAACCACCCGGTCTGGCACCAACAACCGTTCCACGGTCAAAGTCATTTAGATCACATTCTGACATTTGGTCTAAACATGTCTGCATACTTTCATGCATTGAATTGCTGCCACGATTGTCAGATTAGATATTTGCATTAACGAGTAGGTGTGCCTAATTAAGCAACCACTGAATAACAAACGAGAAAATCTGCAGATGCTGGTAATCAAAGCAACACACACAAAGTGTTGGAGGAACTCAGCAGGTCAGGCAGCATCTGTGGAAAAGAATGAACAGTCTATGTTTTGGGCTGAGAACTTTCATCAGGACTCATGAAGAAAGTTCCTGATGAAGGGTCTTGGCCCGAAAAGTTGACTGTTTACTCACTTCCATAGATGCTGGCTGACCTGCTGAGTTTCTCCAGCATTTTGTGTGTACACCTTAATAAAATCATTAAAATAAGAAGTCACCCAAATATTCTGCATTTGAAAGTGGGACGTATTGAGACACATTAGTTTATATGCCGACGATGTGATACTCTACTTACAAAGTTCAGAAAAGTCAGTTTCCCTTCTTCTGGATTTAATCACCTCTTTTGGCAGATTATCGGGATACTCAATCAATTGGACAAAAAGTGACTTCGTGCCCCTCTCCACGCGGGGTTTTTTGGAAAGTGTCCCGTTCAAAGTAGTTAAAGATTACTTTACTTATCTTGGTCTTGCAATCCCCAAAGATCCTAAATTAGTATTTAAATTAAACTTTGTGGAGTTAATCTCAAAACTTAAAGAGAATATAGAAAGTTGGAAAACCCTATCTCTGTCCATGATTGGTCGTATAAATTCAATTAAAATGGTTTGCCTTCGTAGGTTCCTCGATCTTTGTCAAAATCTCCCCATTTTTTTTTTACAGCCTTCTCTAAAGAATTGGACTCCATAATTTTGTCTTATATCTGGAATTATAAGAATCACAGGATTTCGAAAATTAATTTACAAAAGCCCAAGTCTGAAGGAGGACTGTCAATGCTAGGGCTTTAATGTTTTGGCAACCGGGGGCTCCGGATAACCCAGTTCCTGGGGCTCCCTCGTGGCTATGTATGGAGTTTAACTCTGTTGTCAATTCCTCCTTGCCAGCCATGGTGTCCTCTAAGCTAGAAAAGCCTGGGACTGTTTGAGTTTTGTTTTGAAAAATTCTGTCAGAATTCTAAACCAGATTAGGACCATTCTAAATTTACCAGAGACCTCTGTACAAACACCAATTTGCTTCAATCACTCCTTTCGATAAAGCCTACCATGCTTGGAGGGAGAAGGGTCCAGTTTCTATTGAAGACCTGTACATAGAGGGACGGTTTGCAACATTTAGACTGCTGAAAGAGAAATTTGAGCTGCCTCATATTGCACTTTTCTCATTACTTACAAATTAGACATTAAATTCAATCTAAAATTTGTAATTTTGAAATCTTTCCAGGGAAGCATATATTTTTTGATATTTTAAAGAACCCTCCTGACTCCAAGCATCTCATTTGTAAGTTTGTACGTTTGTTTGATGTTCGCACTGTAGCATCTACTGTGAAGATTAGAGATGCCTGGAGAGAGGAGTTGGGCATTGAATTATCTGAAGCTGCCTGGGACAAGGGTTTGTCTAGGCTTGCTCTGTTTACAGCAGACACCAACTGATCCAGTTTAAAGTTGTTCACCATCTCCACTACTCTAAACTTAGATTGCACAGCATTTACCCTTCTGTCTCGCCAGTGTGAGATAGATGTCAAGGGACGGAGGCCACATTGTCACTCACCTTTGGGTTTTGCCCATTACTGACTGGATTTTGGTCCAAAATATTCGACTGGTACTCAAAGGCCTATAAAAGATCCTTCCCCTTGGAAGCTGGTCTCACCATCTTTGGCTGCTCGTAATCTACTATTTGTTTCTTATACAACAGTCTCTGATGCTGGGGGTGATTGTTGCCAAAAGACTTATCTTGAGGGAATTGAAATCACCCTCTCCCCCTTGCTTTTGGAGATGGATGGCTGATATGATCTCAGTCATACAGATGGAGAAACAGGTTCCTGAGAACCAATTCAATTCAAATATTTTTGGCTATCTGGGATCCATTTCTTGCCTACCTGGACGAGGCCGGGAGCTGACGAACAATTTACCCCCCAGCTGATTTCTCACGGCCCTCATTTGAGATTTAATGTTCAGTATATTTGAGCACTTTGTACAATAGGCATCCTTCTAATGCTTTGTTCCTTTTTTTTCACTTATTTCATTTTTACACATGTCTGAGCTGGTATGTTCTTCTTAATTTAATTGTTTCTTTAAAAAAAAATTGAAAATAAAGTATTAAAAATAAAAGCATTAACCAGTTCATTCCAATTCTAGTGCTGAGTAAATTGTAAACAGATTCCACTTTCATAAAATCCGGTGGGTAGAGATTGTTGCAGCTGAGTTCATTGTCAGTTCCATGAACTGGTAAGTCCAATTACTGTACCTCTTTAGAATCATTTGGGAATAAGCTGTAAACATGAGAAACATTAAGACACATATAGAAGTATGAATGTTATTTGTAAAAACCAAAGGCTTGACAAGAATGCAGCATTCTGAAGTAATTTTGTCAATCACTTTCTGCTCTGTGCAGAAATCGTATGCACAATATACATCCTGCCTTCTTTCAGCACTTTTACCAGCGTTGTGCAGTATAATTGAGATTCTGCTCGTGTTGCTTCTGCTCTTGAGAATGTGCATAACATTTACCTGCAATCAAAAGTTGACAGCCGTCAGTCAACGCAAGAATAGGGCTTGATGGAATACCATGGTGAGAGCTGATCTGATTGCATTTGGACAGTTTTGGATTTCCATTGTTGAACAGGTGTAATTGTAAATAGCAGCAGGAAATTGTAGTGAGCAGAATGATGTTACGTACTTAGCTCGCAAAGGCAACTTCACAGACATTTATGTGACAGCTTCTTGTAAGAATTGAACCTAAATAAAAGTGAAGATAAATACAGCCTGATTTGCCAAATCATAAGAACTTCAAACACTTCATTCTTCACTGAATATAATGTTAAATGTTTACAAGGTTTGTTACTGGCACAAACTCAATGTTCTGATATGTTTAACTATAATTGTCCACTGTTGTTCTTAACACCTACTGGACAGAACTATTTCAAACAAATTCACCAATCTTTTCACTAATTAATTATTAAAATCAGTAATATATACAATAAAGTAAAGATAAAAGATAAAAATCCATGCATTAATCCTTCACAAAGAATTACGTTTTGAAATTGACTATTGCCGTGTGGGGAGACAGGGCAGCCATTTTGGATGGAACAATATCTCAGGGATGAGTGTCTTTTATTGGTGATTTAATATCCACTCGTCAGAGGCTGCTGCTCATCTAAAGTGACCTTCAACAGAGATTCAACATTCCGGTGGACTGCTGCTGCCAATTTCTACAATAGAGATTGTACACACAGCTAATAACCCAGAGCCAACAACACAACCAGCTGAGCCATGGTGCACAGAATCTGATGTGATGCCTTGAGGTAATCTAGCGAGTTGTAAAATATTATCTTCAAGATCCATTTAAGCCCTGCACCAGGACCTGAATGCATAATCTAGGGTGACACTGCATTGAACACTGAGGCAGGGCAACAATGTCATTTTTCAGACATTAATTTATACAGAATTTACAGCACTGAAATGGTCCATTCAATCCACCAGTTCTACAGAAACCTCTTCCCACTCAAGTCAAGCCAAGCTTAATGTCATTTGTAGAAGTGCAGTGAGAAACAGAAAAATTAAAAACTTGCTTGCCTTATAGGCATGTAGGTATAGACAACACATAGATATTCCATAAACTATACATAAATTATTCAAGGTACTGAGGCATGAGGAAAAAAATCTACAAAATAAAGACCAAAGTTCTCAACAAAAGCAAATTAGAGATATATCCATGGTAGTGCAAGAGGGGGACCATAGTTTTCTACTGATGAGGTAGGATTTTATACCAAGATGTAGCATCTACTGTATCCAGCGGCATCAACGTATCGCTCAATTCCTTTCGCTGATGAGTCCTGATCTAACTTTGTCCGAGATCAACCTACTCTGCCATCGAACACACCAGCAAGTCCCATGTCTCATTCATTCCCAAAAACAATAACAACAGCTTTCATTTGCGTCGCAGTTTTAACATTGCAGATCTCTTTACAGCACTACACAAAGTCAAAGGTGAATCCACTTATGGAGAGTTTAGAGGTAATTTTTAACAGCCTGACTGAAGTGTAGAAAGCCGAAAAGCAACAAGGTTTAGGGAGAGAATTCCTGAGCTTTAGACCTTCGAACAGACACATATACAATGACTGAAATCAAAATCAGAAACCAAGTCAAGGAAAATTCTAGAACAGGGGTTCCCAACCCAGGGCCTACAGACCCCTTGCTTAACAGTATTGGTCCATGTCATAAAAAAAGGTTAGCAAACCCCAGATCTAGAATAAATGTTGAGAGGGACGCAATTAAGTGGGTTGAAGAGACTATTTAATTTGAACATCTTGGTCATTAATTTGAATTACATGTCAACAACAGAATTAGTTTCAAATTAATGCTTCATTTTCTGGATTGCAATTATTTTCCAAATGAAGAGCAAAAGCACTTAGTAGAAGGATAAATGAAGATGGATATTACAATTGTTTCTCAGCTAGAACAAGTGATGAATTTTGGGAACAAGCTGATCTCCTGTGATTTTCACGCACAACAGTCTCTAGGGTTTATAGGGTATGGGCAAAAACAAAAATGAAATTCAGTGAACAGCAGTTCTGTGGGCAAAAATGTCTTGTTAATGAGGGAGATCAAAGAATAGCCAGATTGGTTCAAGCTGACAGGAAGGTGACAGTAAAAGAAATAACCATGCTTCATAATAGTGGTGTGCAGAAGAACATTTCTGAATGTACATGTCAAACCTTGAAGTGAATGGACTACTCTAGCATAAGGCTACAACATACACACAGTGAGCACTTTATTAGGTAGAGGATGTAATAGAGTGGCCACTGAGTTTATTTCAATGTAGTATCCATGCACTCTATGGGTGTAATAGATCCTTTGAATGAGTCAAGGGTGAATGATGTTTATAGTTTGTCATTGGTATAAAAGACCAACTCACCCATTGTAGCTATGGCGGTTCTCAACAACAAAGACGTACTTATTTAGCACCAAACACCTCCAGGACATCCCAAGTTGCTTCACAAAGATGTTCTTAAAAATGGTACCAACCTGTGTTACAAAATCAGAAAAATGACCAAACATTTGACAAAAACGGTGGGTTTGGTGGAGTTCTTTACAGAGAAACAGAGAGATAATGGAAAGGAAAGATTTAGCAGAGAGTTTCAATAAGCAATGATGAAGAATGTTGAAGAGAACAAACAAATTGGAAGAACACAGATATCTCAACAAGTTATTGTTCTTGAGATTATAGAGATGACAGGAACATTGATAGGGATGAGAATTTTAAAATAGGAACAAAATTAGGCCATTTAACTTATTGAGGGCTCAAGCACACAAAATGGATATTCTTTCAGTCCATCCCTTGACCAGATCATACCAGCGCTCCTTAGTATTAATCTCAACACCAATTTCATCCTTGCCTGGACTTAATTTTTCACCATAAGACTTTAAGACATAGTAGCAGAATGAGACCATTCAGTGCATAGAGTCTGCTCCGCCATTCAGTCATGGCTTATTATCCCTCTCAACCCCATTCTCCTGCCTTTTCCCCATATCCTTTGACACTCTTAAAAATCAAGTACCTATCAACAACCATGTTAAATATCCCCAGTGACTTGGTCTCCACAGCTGTCTGTAACAACGAATCCACAGATTCACCATCCATTTGCCAAAGAAATTCTATCTCACCTCTGTTCTAAAGGCACACTTTCCATTCTGAGACTGTGAGCTCTGATCCTGGACTCCCCCACTACAGAAACATTCTCTCCACATCCACCCTACCTAGTCCTTTCAATACTTGGTAGGTTTCAATGAGATCCTCCCTTACTCTTCTAAACTCCAGCAAGGTCATGCCTAGAGCCGTCAAACACTTCTCATACGTTACCCGTTCATTCATTGTCAAACCTGCTGCCAGCGTAGATCAGTGGCAGAGGAACTGATAGGTGCATTGAACATGTTGTGAGTGAGCCCCAGGGCAATAGATTTTGAAGATGGTTGCATGTGGGAGAAGAAGAGAGAAAATCAGCCTAACTCTTTCACCTGACACTGATTATTTATCTAGCCTGAAGCTGATAACTGAACTGTGTTAAAGTCGGATACAGCTGCAAAAAGATAGTTTGCAGATACAGAATTGCTCAGTGGCTTCCATAGAGATTAGAACTTTATTGTTGAGTGAAAGGCCTATTCTCATGAAACTGATCGTACTTGTTATCCATCTCTTATTTCAGTAAAGTAACAGGACAGTTACAATTATATTCAGTGTGCTCACCTTGTGATTGAGGATACTGTGCCCTGCACAATGACACCGGATACACCAACTGTGGCTCAGATCGGAAGGCGGGGCTCATCTCACGCTACAGGATTAAGCACAAAGGTTTTGTGAAGCAGTGAGGGAGTGATGCTCTGAATGCAGTGCAGCCTTTTGTAACAGTCATCAAGCCAATGTCCAATCTGCCCTCTCAGATTGATGCAAAAGATCACATGAAGCTTTGTTAACACAGAAAGGTATAAGATGCCCTGTTGTCCGGGACAGTATTTACTGCATCTTTAAATCAATAAGGTTAAAATGTTAATAATCTGCTTGAATTTGTCAATTTTATCGTTTGCATTATAGTGGAAGCAACATTTCAAAGAGATTCATTGGCTGCAAGACATTTTGGTGCGTCCAGAAATGAGATCTCTTTTAACTCATTTTAGTCACAGCATTTAGACTTGGCATTCTTCTTTGTTAACTTCTAACTAGAGATACTTTAAACAGTTGGATCCTCTCCCTGAAAAGTGGCCTTACCGAGCTGCCAGTTGCACAGATCCTCAAACTGTTAAGCGAAAACTATATCATGGAGATACCTTTTTATAAACATTGACAGATAATAAACATAAGGGATGATGTAGATGCTGGAACTCCAGAGCAACACACACACACACAATGCAGGAGGAACTCAGCAGGTCAGGCAGCATCTATGGAAACAGTTGACATTTCGGGCTGTAATTGTTCTTCAGGACTGAGTATTTTACCCAGATATGAGATATTTCAGCCTTGAGGTTTTTTCCACATATGAAAGCTTAGAACGCTAATAGCTCAGTCAACCGTGGAGTACTTGAATGTTGAACTATAGGAAATTTATGACACAAAATTTGCCCCTTCTACCCATTGTAATCTCTGGTCATTAGAGAGCTACTTTTCCAAATCCAGTCTAGAGCACCTAGACCCCTTGTTATGCTGGTCACACAACTCTACATGGAATTTACAATCCTGCGCAAAATTCTTAGGCACACGTATATAACTAGAGTACCTAAGACTTTTGCACAGTACTACAGTAATTTCATGCATTGCACTGAAATGCATTGCATTTCATGCTGTTGCAAAAAAAAAAAATTCATGACATGTGAGTGATGATAAATCTGATTCTGATATTATGGACTGAGAATGGGAAGGGAGTAAGGAGAGGGGAATCATGGTTGGAAAATGGGGAAGGGAGAGGGGAGGGAGCAGGAAGCACCAGAGAGACATTCAGTAATGATCAATAAACCAAATTTTTGGTATCAAACGACCTTGGCTGGTGTCTCAGTGCTGGGTTTGTCTGGGTTTGTCACACCAGTCCCCAACCCTGGCACTCCTTCTCTGCCACCTGTCACGCACCCCTCCCGTGGTTCTCCACCTTTGCCATTCCTAACATCCTTTGCTGCCGCCGGATTTACAAATTTTCTCTCCGTTCCATGTTGACAAATACAGTACTGCACAAAAGCCTTAGGCACCCTAGCTATATATGGCAGCTCAAATGAGCCAGGTGCTTGAAGCAGGCTCCCACTCTGACTGGCTAACCCAAGGAAGGATCCTCACAAAGGAGCACCACCATCAAATTGCTGGTCTACAACTTGCCTGTCAACACCATGGAAGCTCCTATTAGGCATCATAGTAAACAAGCTGAAGGAACTTGTGTGTACAGTCCTGAGCCCTGCTCAGAGGGGGATAGGTAATGGAAACAGAGACTCCAAGCACCAAGTACTGGTAGTCAAAATAGTCAAGCGAGATTCCAAGACTAAGCAAACAAACTTTAGCACAGCCTGGATCAACTACCAGAAAGCAACAACTCAATGTCCCATACATGGATCCTGCAATGCCTGACTCTGTACAAGGTCAACAAGGCACTAAGGACCTTCATCAAGAACTCAATGGGCCATTGGAGGACAATGTTAAATGTTAACTCAAAGCCAAAAGCAAGTGACCATCTGATGTGGAATATAACAGCGCTATCCTGACTGCTGTTCTGCAAAGGCTTGAACCCCCTCAGCCAGTTCGTCTCAAAGAGTGGGTATGGGTAGAGGTTCAGGAGTGGAGTGACCATCAGCCACCTCCTGCACATGGATGACATCAAGCTGTATGCCAGAGATGAAAGAAACATTTACTCACTAATCCACCTGACAAAAGTGTACAGCAGAAACATTAGGATGTCATTTGCCCTGGAAAAGTGCAGCTGGATAGTAGTGAAAAGAGACAAACTCATGAAGATTGAAGGGGTCATGTCATCTGAAGGCTAGATACCGGATGTACAGGGCAGCTACAAATTCCTGGGGGTCCTATAGGCACGTGGAAGCCATGATGAGGACTGAAGGAAGGCTGCAAAATCCAAGTACTTCTGAAGAGTGAGACGGATCCTAAAAAGCCAACTGAATGGGAAAACAAGATCAGAGCCATCAACACGTTCACCCTCTCAGTTATCAGATATCCAGCCGCAATAGTGTGCTGGCCAAGGAACGAACTGGAAGCACTAACATCAAGACTTGGATACTACTAACAATCCATGAAGGATTCCATCCAATGTCCAATGTCAAGCCACTGTAACCCACTGGAATAAAGGAGGATATGGACTTAGAAGAGTCAAGGACAAAGTCCTGGCAGAAATGTGAAATATCCATGAGTATGTCAAGAAGATGGACCCGAAGGATGACCTGCTAGGAGAAAACTTCAGACAACAAGCAGAGGATATGGAAATGGAAGTGTGTGACACAGAGCCAGAGGACCAGAGGCCATGGCAGGAGAAGCAACTGCACAGGATGTACCATTGTCAGATATCAGAGGTGGCTGACATTAGGAAGTCCCACCACTGGCTGGAAATGGCAGGGCTGAAGATCAGCACAGAGGCACTGAACACAAGAGCAATAGAAGCAGGGTCTATCACACCAGACAAGACCCAAGATACAGACTGTGTCAGGACTCTGCTGAAACAATTCAGCACATAGTGCTTAGCACATAGTGCTAAGATGCAGACAGGAGACAGCAAACACTGAACGACACAGCCAAGTTGCAGGAACAATGTATAAGGACATCTGTGCTGAGTGTGGATTGAACACTCCCGTCCAAATGGGAAACACTCAAGAAGGTAGTGGAGAATGACTTAGTTAAAATTCTGCACGAGGAAATCTGCAGATGCTGGAAATTCAAGCAACACACACAAAATGCTGATGGAACGCAACAGGCCAGGCAGCATCTATAGGGTGAAGAACTATATAACCTTATATACCATCTGGGTAGCCTCCAACCTGATGGCATGAACATTGACTTCTCTAACTTCTGTTAATGCCCCCCTCCCCTTCTTACCCCATCCCTGATATATTTAGTTTTTTCCCCCTCCTTTTTTTTCTCTCTCTCTGCCTATCACTCTGCCTGTTCACCATCTCCCTCTGGTGCTCCCTTCCTGCTTTCTTTCTCCCCAGGCCTCCCGTCCCATGATCCTTTCCCTTCTCCAGCTCTGTATCCATTTTGCCAATCACCTTTCCAGCTCTTAGCTTCGCCCCCCCCCCATCTTCTCCTATCATTTCGCATTTCCCGCTCCCCCTCCTACTTTCAAATCTTTTACTATCTTTCCTTTCAGTGAGCCCTGATGAAGGGTCTCGGCCTGAAACATCGACAGTGCTTCTCCCTATGTGTGCTGCCTGGCCTGCTGCGTTCCACCAGCATTTTGTGTGTGTAGCTAAAATGCTGTGGGACTTTCAAATACAGACCGATAAGCAAGTACTGGCTATCCAGCCAGACATAGTATTATTGGACAAGAAACAGAAGAAAGCCATAGTAATAGATGTGGCAATCCCAAATGACAGCAACATCAGGAAGAAAGAATATGAGAAGCTGGAGAAATACCAGGACTTGAAAGAGTGGATAGAAAGGATGTGGAAGGTAAAAGCCAGAGTAACCCTGGTGGTGATAGGAGCACTTGGGGCTGTGACACCTGGACTGGGAGAGTGGCTCTGACAAATACCAGGAATGATATCTGAGATCTCAGACCAGAAGAGCACACTATTAGGAACAGCAAGGATACTGTACTGAACCCTCAAGCACCCAGGCCTCTTGTAGAGGACCCGAGATTGAGGGAAAGATATACATTCACACCACCCATAGGGGTGAGAATAAATAAATAAATAAATAAATATACACGCCTTTTGCACATTACTGTATTCCATATCCATATAAAAATTTTTGAGGTATGTCCTTAAACATGTGCAGATTACAAATATAAACTCAGCATTTGGACTCCTGATTGAAGAATGCTCCAAATCCACCTGGATGTTCTATCTCCTCAAAAAGTAAGAGACTGATTTTGGGTCAGTGAAGAGGAAATTAAAGCATTGTTCTGTTATTGGTACAGGTGTTGTGTTCAAATGCAGAAATCAGGGGTAACTGTGCCATGATATACAGCAAAATAGTTCGTCGGAAGCCAAGAACTTGTCTCACCTCACACCTAAATTTTAAATATTAAGGATTATCTTTGTCACATGTACATTAAAACATCAAAATATGTAGTGATATGTGCCATTTGTGTCAAAGACCGACGCTGTCCAAGGTTGTACTGCTGGCAAATCAAGTGTTTCCATGCTTCTGGCAACAGAGCTGCAGGAAGATTTCTTTTCCCTCTGTTATTTTTTCTTGTTTCCTTCTTTATATCTGCTCATTTGGGACAGTAGGCTTGCCAGGGAGGATGGTTGAATGCTCCTCTCGCGGGATGTGGGAAGGCAGGGAGACCTCTAGTGTCTCTGACAACTTCAGCTTTGAAAGGTGCATCCAACTGCAGCCTCTAATACTCTGAATTGTGGAGTTGGAACTGGATGAACTTCGGATCATTCAGGAGGCCGATGAGGTGATAGGGTGGACATTTAGAGAGGTAGTTACACCTAAGGTGCAGGATACAGGAGACTGGGTGACAGTTAGGAAGTGGAAAGGTGTTAAACAGCCAATACAGAGTATTCCTGTGGCCACCCCCCTCAACAACAGGTATACCACCTTAGATACTGTTGGGAGAGGGTCAGGGGGTGATGACTTAGCAGAGGAAAGTCACTGCGGTCAGGTCTCTGATACTGTGACTGAGAAGGGAGTGGAGAGAAGAGATGAGATGTGGTGATAGGGGGTTCATTAGTTAGGGGAACAGAAAGGAGCTCTGTGGACGAGGACGAGGTTCCCAGATAGTATGTTGCTTCCTGGGTGCCAGAGTCAAGGACATCTCAGATCGAGTCCTCAGCATTCTTAAGTGGGTGGGTGAGCAGCCAGAGGTTGTGGTCCATGTAGGTACCAATGACATAGGCAGGATGAATGACAAGGTTCTGCAAAATGAGTTCAGGGAGTCTGGTGCTAAGCTGAAGGACAGGACCTTGAGTGTTGTAATCTCAGGATTGCTACCCATGCCAGTGAGGCCAGAAATTGGAAGATCATACAGCTTAACATGTGACTAAGGAATTGGTGTAGGAAGGAAGGGAGTCAGATTTGTGGATCATTGGGCACTCTTCTAGGGAAGGTGTAACCCTAACCTGTACAGAAGAGATGGTTTGAACTTGAACTGGAAGTGGACTAATATCCAAGCAGGAACGTTTTTTAGTGCCGCTCAGGGTGGGTTTAAACTAGAGTTTCAGGGCAATGGGAACCTGAGAGTCAAAACAGATAGTGGAGAGGTTGTGGAAACAGGTGTTGTTAAGCCTACATACAAAGTTAGGAATCAAAAGATTAAGCATGGTGCAACTAATGTCCTGATCTGCATAAATTTCAATACAAGAAATATTGTAGGAAAGGCAGATGAGCTAAGGTCATGGATCAACACATGGAATTTTGATACTGTGGCCACTGGTGAGGCATGGTTGCAGGAAGGAAGGAGGTGGAGCTATTGCTTCAGATGTCACAGAGCTGGAGGGATTAAAGGAGGAAGGGTGGTCCTACCATTCAGGGCTAATGTCATGGCATGCTTAGTCAGGACAGACTGGAGAACTCGTCTTGTGAGGCTTTATGGTGGAGCTGTGGAATAAGAAGGTAATAGTCATATTAATGGAGTTATTTTATAGACCACCCAGCTGTCTATGGGATTTAGAGGATCACACTTGTAGAGACTGCAGAAGAAAAAGATTGTTATATCAGTGATTTTAGCTTTCCACATTTTGACTGGAATTCCCACACTGTAAAAGGGCTAGATAGGATAGGGTTTGTGGATGAGACCAAGAGTGGGTGTGTAGTGGACAGTGAGGAAGGCTATGATGGCCTGGAGAGGGATCTGCATCAGCTGGAAAAGTGGCAAATGGAATTTAATGCAGCCAAGTGTTGCACTTCTGTAGAACCAAGGGTAGGTCTTATATAGTGAACGGTAGAGAACTGAGGAGTGCGTTAGAACAAAGAGATCTGGAAATGCAGGTACATGATTTGCTGAAAGTGGCGTCACAGATAAAAAGGATCGTAAAGAAAGCTTTTGGCACATTGGCCTTCATAAATCAGTACAGGAATTAGGAAATTAAGTTTAAGTTGTATAAGACCTTGATGAGGCCTAATTTGGAGTAGCGTGTGCAGTTTTGGTCACCTACCTACAGGGAAGATGTAAACGAGGTTGAAAGAGTGCAGAAAAAATTTACAAGGATGTTGCTGGGTCTGGAGGACCTGAGTTAGAAGGAAAGATTGAATAGGTTAGGATTGTATTTTTTAAAATATGGAAGATTGAGAGGAGATTTGATAGTAGTATACAAATTTATGAGTGGTATAGATAGGGTAAATGTAAGCAGGCTTTTTCCACTGAGGTTGGGTGGGATTACAACCAGAGATCATGGCTTAAGGGTGAAAGGTGAGAAGTTTAAGGGGAATTTAAGGGAAATCTTCTTCACTCAAGAGTTGTGAGTGTGTGGTTTGAGCTGCCAGCACAAGGGGGCATTCAAGCTCAATTTCAATGCTTAGGAGAAGTTTGGATAGGCATATGTATGGCAGGGTTATGAAGGGCTATGGTTCGGGTGCAGGTCAATGGCAGAAGGCAGTTTAAATGGTTCAGCACTGATGAGATGGGCTGAAGGGCCTGTTTCTGTGCTGTAATTTTCTATGACTCTGTGACAACATAGTATGCCCACAATTTACTAACCCTAATCCATACATGTTTGGAATGTGGGAGGAAATCTGAGCATCTGGAGGAAACCCATATGGTCGCGGGGAGAACGTACAAACTCCTTACAGACAATGGTGGGAATTGAACCCAGATTTCTTTCCACTCTAAAATGTAATGCTAACTCCTATGTTAACATGCTGACCCACTTTTATTTTTCGTTACATGTTATTTTAATTCTATTTGCACTGAAGTTAATGAATGTAACAAATTTCTATAAAATGACATTATTATGTTTTATCATTGTCTTTCCAGCTGATAAACAAAAAAAGAAAAGGTTTTCTTTTTTTCCCAGCGTTATTGTAAATGAAGAAGAGCAGCTGATCTTTTTTTTTAAAGATAAATGTCAGTAGTCTTGAAAGAAATTGTCAAATGCCTGTCAAACACTCTTATCAAAATCATTGTGGGGGCAATGTGAGTATGTGTGGGCTGAAGAGGAAAATAATTAATCATGATTAAATCCTTTGAATCTAACACCAAGATGCAAATGAGAGAATCTGATTAATGTTGTCAGTGTTTTCTTTCCTTACAGTACAGGCTAAAGATTTTAGAACTAGCCTTCTTCTGCATCGCCAGCAGGAAATGAAATAATTGATTTGCATTTCAGCTCAGTGGTATTAGTCTTTGGTTGGCGATTGTTCCCCACTCCCCCACCCACTCACCTCCCTGCTCAGCTGGCGTAACTATCACCTTCCAGCTTGTACTCCTTACCGATCCCTCGCTTTCGTATTCTGGCTTCTTCTCCCCTCCCTTTCCTGTCCTGATGAAGTGTCTCGGCCCAAAACATTGACTGTTTCTTTCCCTGCATTGATGCTGTCTGACCTGCTGAGTTCCACAGGGCATTTTGTGTGTGTTCTTTGCATTTACACCTTGGCCCCCAACAAGGTGAAGTTGTTTCAGAGCAGCGTTCAGTCCACACTCTTGTATGGGTCAGAAAGCTGGTGCATGACTGAGAGTGACCTTGCCAAGCCATAGTCATTCCACACCATGAGCCTCCTGATGATCCTCTATGCTCTCTGGCCAAGAAAAATCTCCAACCACACCGTACTCCTCCAGTGTCATCAAGAAGATATGGCCACAATCGTCATGAGGAAATGTTGGAGATGGATTAGCCATGTGAGGAGAAGAGAGGCCGATTCCATCATCAAGACAGCACTTCATTGGACCTCTGAAGGGTGTAAGAAACACGGGAGATCGAAGACAACTTTGCAATGTACCACAGAGGCAGTAAAGAGGACCCTGAAACACACCTGGGGCACAATAAAGAAGATAACCAAGGACAGGCAGAGGTGGAGGACCTTTATTATTGTTCTAAGTGCCAGCAGCATCACGGGCAGTAAGTAAATAAGTCTAGATTTCAGCATCTGCAGGATCTCTTGAGTTTATGGAAGAGTCTGAGTTTTTGTATTGACCTCCTCATTCAGCTGTGGTCACATAAAACTAAACTTCACTTGGAGGTAGTTTCTCATCAGCTTCAGAGTGCCTAGACCATGAGGTAAAGTGGAAATTCTTAATTCTGCCACTGTCAAGGTCAACCAAACTTGCTACAAACAATCTTCTAGGGCGTTGCTTTTTTTCTAAGTTACTAAGATAGATAATAGCAACCAACATTGAGAAAATGGTAGGGATAAAAAATTGACATTAAAAATGACTTGAAAGCCTTTTCATTTAAACCACACACAATGATTAAGGCTTTGTGGCTCTCGCTCAAAGTCTTTCCAAATGGAATTCAACAACATTGGGAAATGTCTACAATGGAAAGTTCTGCATCTATCAGAATTCCTCTTTAATCAGATTGACATTGACCTGACTCTTCTTTTGGTGAATTGGCATGCTTGTTCCATCTCTTTGTGGCCACCTCCTCCTTTTGACTGAGGTACAACTTTCCTCAAGTCATAAAGTTAGAGAGTTTTACAACACAGGGATGGGCCCCTTAGTGCACCTTGTGACCCCTTTGTCCACCAGCAGTAACACTGTTACTTTACATTAGGAATGTATCTTTCTATGCCTTGCCTGTTGAAGTGTGTTTCTAAAGACCAAATTGTCAAAAGTGAGGTGCAGATAAGGCAGCTAGCAGTTCCCTACATTCTATTGCTGTTCCTCATTGTAATTGCTTGCATTTATATTGTTCGCTATTGTACCTGGTGTTCCCAATGTGACCTCCTCTTCACTGGTGAGACCCATTGTAAATTGGGGCACCACTTCGTAGAGCACTTCTGCTCTATCCACTGTCGGCAGGACTTTCCAGTAGCCAAACATTTTAATTCCCATTCCCATCCACGTTCCAAAATGTCATTCCATGGCCTCCTCTTGTGCCAAGATGAGGGCACCCTCAGGGTGGAAATCAACACCTTATATTCCATCTGGGATGGCATGAATATCAATTTCTCCTTCTGGTAAACAAATTCCTCATCCCCCCTCCTCCTTTATTCCCCACTCTGATCTTTTACTTTTTCTTACCTGCCTATTACTTCCTCCTTCCCTTTCTCCTATGGTCTACTCTTCTCTCCTATCAGATTCTATTGTCTCCAGCTCTTGACCTTTTCCTCTCACTTGGCTTCACCTATCACCTCCAGCGAGCCCTTTCCCCTTCCCCCATCTTTTTATTCTGGTAGCTTCCTCCTTTTCTTCTCAGTCCTGAAGAAGGGTCTCATCCTGAAATGTGGACTGTTTATTCTTTTCCATAGATGCTGACTGACCTGCTGAGTTCCTCCAGCATTTTGTGTGCATTGCTTTGGATTTCCAGCATCTCGAGACTTCATCATGTTTACATTTATATTATAGCTTTCACACAGACAGCCATCTGAAGGTTTTTTCAGAAATAGTGCCTTGACCAAAGGAGAAGAAAGAATTGAGTGAAGACATCCTAAAGACTCTGCAGTCAAGACTGGTAAAACAAGCAAAGTTGAAAATAGGGAGAGATAAAGCAAAGTGAATGGTTTATACAGTGTCATTGGTTATCAGAGCAGAAAAGGAAAAAATGATTTGTTTACAAGCAGAGAGCAAGGTATGAGAATACTTCAAGAAGGAGAGGAATTTTAGGACAAGATTGAGATGGAGACTGTAATTATACATAGGATCTTCTCAATATTTCTGCTTGGTAAAGGCAAGTAAGAAGGAGAAAGCTTCCTACCAAGCATTTCTTGCTGATGGCAAGCAACACATAATTACAGAAGTGTCTGTTACAAAGAGATGTATCATAAGTCATACCACTTAATTCACAAAGTTCTTTGTGGTTTTACATACTCGATGTACCACAGTGCTTTCAATTAAAAAAGGTAAGACATTTTAAGCAAGAAAAATTATGTCCTAATTGTTAACCCCAAACTTAACATGGACCAGAACATTGTTTAACTTCTGTAGTAATAATCATTCATTGTTTCTAAAATATTCCCAATAACCATAAACCCAGTAATAGCAACTCCAACTTCTCCAATGTTTCCCATCTGCTTGCCTTCACACCTTTCAGGACCTTACCACAACATCCATTTAGCAATACCCCAGCTTGTGAACTGTGGATATTTCAATTTCTCTGCTTGCTCTTAAAGCTAAAAAAAGTCATTGTCTTCAGCTTTCCCCCTCTGCTGTCTTCCAGAGCACAAAGCACCACTGTCCTTCAGTATGCTTGGCTAACATTAGTAAGTCCAGGCCTGAGATGTACCATTCATGGAGCCCTCAGACTCTTTAAATTGTCTCCTCAAAGCTAAACAAGAGAGTGTGGTTCATGCTATCTAAATTTAGGACGGAGATGAGGAGGAACTGTTTTTCCCAAAGTGTGGTGAATCGGTGGAATTCTCTGCCCAATTAAGCACTGGAGGCTACCTCAGTAAATATATTTAAGGTAAGGTGGGATACATTTTTGCATAGTTGGGGAATTAAAGGTTATTGGGAAAAGGCAGGTAGGTGGAGATGAGGCCATGGTCAGATGGGCTCAATGGGCTAGATGGCCTACTCCTGCTCCTATTTCTTATGTTCCATGAACAGCAGAAATCGCATTGCCATTTCAACCTCTTCCAAGCCCTACACAACTCTTTCCACCACTGTGCCATTATCCAGCTTGACTGAAATTATCTCACCTCAGACCCTATGCTTGAGCTCACACTTTGCTTCATTATGTAACGACCTGGGAAAGGTTTCACTGCTAATGTAATGGTTTCTCTGTAGCTGCAGTGTTTGGGTTATGACTAGAGATAATGGGGGCTTTGGAATGTGCGGCGTCCAATTAGGGGAGTGTTTCTCTTTTTCATGTGCCTGAGTGTGAGGGATTCGCAGTCTTTAGTTCATGGAAGATGGAGAAAGAAGATGCCAGAATAGAGAAGTCGTAGACTGCAGGACGGAGTGGACGTGGAGTAGGTCCTGGAGTCGATGATGCCCGGGGTTAATCAATGGGGAACTAATGGATGGGAAAACTGTGTGCTACAAAGTGCACATTAGTCTGTTTTATTAAAATGGGCCCTTTTCTTCTTGTTTTTCTTTACTAACCCTCTGGTCAAATTAGGAATTATAAAGCTAAATCATTTAATTGCATATAGTGTACTGTTTGTTATTTTGTGGTACTGATTTGTAACAGGGGAAAACATCGTGCAGCATCTACACAAACGAGACTTCACAAGTTTGGTGAGGCCAGAGACGGTCCTCCCCTAGACCTACGCCACTGACTGAACCTGAGGGTTACACTTACAATGGATTCTGGCAATGGTACCAATCTGATGCTTTAGCAGAGCATCAGAGCATCAGAATTCGGAGTTCAATTTCGGTGCCATCTGAAAGGAGTTTGTACGTTTTCCCCATGACTGCATGCATTTCCTCCCACATTCCAAAGATGTACAGGTTAATAGGTTAATTGGTCTTTGTAAAATTGTCCTGTGGGACAATAGATGGGCTGCTGAATGGCACAGCTTGTTGGGCTAGAACGGCCCGTCCCATGCTACAACTCTAAATAAAACAAAATAAGTATAATTTAAATAAACCGCCAAGTCCAATTCCAAGCTGGTTGCTGCTGATGATTATGGATACTCTCATTGTTGAGAGAAAGTAAAATCACTCTATTCATTGTATCCTAACCTTGAAATGGTCAACAAGGACTCAGTGCTCCAAGGCAGTGCTTACTGACATGTATTTCTTGCTCTCTTGATGCTGTGTAACTTTTGCTTTGCTCCACACGGTGGCCTCCACAGAGACTTACACAGTTGGGCGCCTTTCACCCATGTACTTGCTGCCATCGCACTGTAGTGCTTGCATTACTCTGCACAAGCACAAGCACACCTCTTGCTGGCAACCATGTGAACAATTGATATTACAAATTCCTAGGTCTTAAAAAAAAAGACACTGTTACAACTCTCTTAATGTTGCAGGATGGCTGGATGTATGGTGAAGAGAACCAAAGTATCTTTGTCACTGAAGGCAGAAGTTCACCCTTTCAGCCCAGAGAGCTCAAATTCAAGTGCATTCTATACACGCGAGAGGTGATAGATAAGTTCGTGGCCAAAGGTAGATGGAGTCAATTTTAGAAAACTTAGCACATTAATTTTTCCTACATTTACACACTTAGTCCAGCGGTCATGGAGCATACGGATCCCTTCTTTGTAGAAGTCGGCGTCTTGGACCTCCAGAAGTGGTCCACAGCAGAAACTTCAAACTTTCTGCTTTTTCACTCAAATTGAACTACACGTGCATGTAACGAGAGCTGTATAACTCATCTCCTTCTACCTTAGGCCATAAACTGATCAATCATCCCTGCTGTGGACCAGCTGGAGGTCCAAGACGCTCTTGTTACATGTATATGCAGGTCAACTTTGAGTGATTATGTAGAAAGTTTGAAGTTAATAACTCATCTCCTTCTACCTTAGGCCACAACCTTACCAATCACCCCTGCTGTGGACACTTTCTGGAGGTCCAAGATCCGTATGCTCCACGACCACTGGACTAAGTGTGTAAATGTAGGAAGGGTCTATGTTGAAAAATAAATGTGCTAGGTTTTCTAAAATTGACTCCTTCTACCTTAGACCACGGACTTATCAATCACGCCGGTACACAGGTTGTAAATGTCATGAAGCTAGCCTTTTGAAGCAGCAGCAGCAGCACAGTACATTGCAAGACATATATAAGTTCTCATAAATTTACATTAGCATACATAATTTACACATGTGCAAAATATAGCTATTGTACTCATGTTCCCCCAGTATGTGGATGTGCTGATGTTCCTGTTCAGCTACACTGAGGAAACTGTATCAATGTCAACAGTCGCTGCAGGATCTGGACAAGGAAGCAGAAATCAAAGTCAAACTGAAGGTCGATGAGAAAAGAGCCATTGCCCATCTACCTTCTGTTTTCACAATCGGAACAAATTGTGGTGACATTGTTTCTGCAGGACAGCCTGTTGGTGCTGTAACTGCAGTAAACCTGGACACAGGGCATGTAAGTTGTAATGTATTCATCTGTAAAAAGCTGCCAGCGGTGAAGCCATCAGATCAACCAAGGGGACGGAATGTTGCAGCCTGTGAGGGGAAGCAGGTCACCAGAGACTGCAACACATATTCCTGCAGATATAAAATAGGAGGGGGAGACGACAATTCATTTGCTTAGCCATGGCTCCATGGAGAACGTGCCTGGTAAAAGAAAAAAGTCCAGCCACTGCAAGCTGCCTAGATCACTATCTCTGTTGAGGAGGAGCAGGACAGTAGCGTAGCATTAGCATTTTGCTTTACGGTGCCAGCTGTAAGAGTGGGATTCAATTTCCTCTGCTTTCTATAGAAAGATTGTACATCCCTCCTGTGACCACATGGGTTTCTTATGGGTGCTCCAGTTTTCTCCCATATTCCAAAGACATCCATGCTTGGATTAGTGAGTTGCGGACATGCTAATTTGGTGCTGGAAGCTTGGGCAAAATTGGAGGCTAATCCCAAAACAATCCTCGGACACGTAGCTCTTAGATGCAAATGGCACATTTCACTGAGTGCTTCATTGTTTCAATATTTATGTGACACGTAAAGCTAAACTTTATTCTTTAATGCAAGTTTTCTACAGGTGACTCACAATTTAGAGATACACTGCATGGAGTGGATTTATATTTAAGCCCTCAGTTAGATAGGCTTTTGCATGGCAATGGGATTAAGGGTCACGGGGAAAAGACAGGTAGGTGGAGTTGAGTCCATGCCAGATCAGTGATAATCTGGTTGAATGGCAAAGCAGCCTCGAAAGACCAGATTGCCTGTTTCCGCTCCTGCCTCTTATATTATGACTTGAAGGAGATGCAAAAGGCAGGTAGAGGGCAGGTGAAGTTTGATGCAGAGTGTGGCTTGCCAATTGGAAGTGGGGGTGATGATGGTCACATGGGTCATTGATAAACTTGGGAGGAATGATTGCTTTGTGTCTGGCCAGGGTAGGGGCACATCTTGGTATGAGGAGGTGACTTCATCATCAGTGAAGTCAAGGAGTTGATTAATGATTCTCTCCTGGTGGCAGATTTACTGACGTACTCTGCTCCGGCTAATCAATCTCTGTGTGCTCTGCACCCAAGGAACAAGAGCTGGCTATCCTTATAATTCTGCTGGCAACTTCCCCATCAATGTAGCTGGACATGCAGCCCAAGGCTGATGAGAAACTGAAGGTCGCCCTTCAGAGATCTGACGGAAGTGGCAAAGAGAAATGCTAAAATGACAATAACAGAAGAGGTAGGGCTAAGTGTTGGAGAATGTGCCAGCACAACCTGGAAGGGGGTATGAAAGAGAAGTTTGGTTCAGAAGTTTGAAAGCAGTGGGGAAGAAGCTATGCATGATCTCGTCATTCAGGCTGCCAATCTCCTGTGCTTTCTCTTAGAAGGTTAAAGAGAAAAAAGTGAACAGCTAGGATCCTTGATGATACAATTAGCCTTCCTGGTGCAACACACCATGAAGATGGATTGGATGGAAGGAAGTGATGATCCTCTGATGGACTGGGCAGAGTTTACTATTCCCTGTAGGCTCTGACAGAGCAGAACAGTTGCCATATCAGGTTGAGATGCAGCCATGAGGATTCTTTCTATAGCATACCTCTAGACATTTGGGAGAATCCTCATGCACAAGCCAAAGCTTCTCAGGCACTTAAATATGTACATTTTCTCATTCGTTTTCTCAATCACTGTATCAGTATGGAGGGACCAGAGAAGCTGCAGGTGACATAAATGCTCAGGAACTTGAAGCTGTTGACCATCTTCATAGCAGTTCCATTGATGAGAGCAGGCTTGTGCACAGCTAACTAGGTGGGCCAAAGGGCCTGCTTCTCTGCAGTGCTCTATGACTCTATGAGGAAGATACAGTCTCATCCATGGTACTGATATAGAGCCTCTCTCCAGGTCTCTCTTGGCCTCGATTCAGAGTGTTTTAGTGGCCCAATTTAAAGGTGAGGGTGCTGCAAGTGTGGAATGAGCTGCCAGTGGAAGTGGTGGATGTGAGTTTGTTTTCAACATTTAAGTACATGGATTGGAGAGGAATGGAGGGCTACGGTCTATGGTGGATGGTAGTAGGCAGAATAATAATTTGGCATGGACTAGATCAAATGCTTTTGTGTAATCAATAAAACAAACAAACAAATCTTTTTTGCACTTGAATAGGCTCATTCCAATAGTATCCTTAACTTCAATATCACGTTTCTTGTACCTTTCTTTCACAAAACCACATTGTTCTTTACCTACTTCAGCTTGTATCTTACTTTTAGCTCTTGTCATCAAAATTCTTAGAAGTATCTTGGTGATATGACTCATTAAACTTACGGTCCGGTGTAATTCACATTCTGTTGCTCCAGTTTTCTTAGACAAGGGTGTGTTTGCACCCCTGATTTGTTTAATGTGTACAATGAAACAATATTACAAAAAGTAAGAGACATCTTGGGAATCATAGTTGTCAGTGAAAACATCAATAATTTCAGATATGTGGATGACACTGTGTTAATTGCAAGTACGGAGGAAGAACTACAAAACTTAATTGATATAGTTGTTGAAGAAAGTGCAAAAATGGGTTTAATCAATTGCAAAAAGACAGAATGTATAGTGATAGCCAAAAAGAAGCAGAATCCTATCTGCAGGCTGAGAATAAATGGGGAAGACATAAAACACATACAGAACTTTTGCTACTTAGGAAGCTGGGTGACATCAGATGGCAGGTGCGACATGGACATCGAAAGAAGAATAGGGATGGCAAAAGACACCTTTATGAGAATGAAGAGTATACTGACCAACACTAAACTAGGCATGACAACCTGCCTCAGAGTACTGAAATGTTATGTTTATCCAGTTACATTATATGGTTCAGAATGCTGGACAATATCTCGTAACATGAGGAAACTAACTGAAGCAGCAAAGATATGGTTTCTGAGGAGGATGCAAAGAATATCATGCATTAAACGAATATCTAACGAGAATGTCATGAACAGAGCAAGCACAAAGAGAGAACTAATATATGAGATCATGAAAAGGCAACGTAATTTCATTGGACATGTGATTAGGAAAGAGGAGATAGAATGCATGGTAATTATGGGAGAGATTGAAGAGAAGAAAGGAAGAGGAAGGCAAAGACAAATGATGATGAAGTCAGCAGCCAGAGAACTGGAAATGAATACCAATGTATTGATCCACTTGACCTGAAACAGGAGTGTGTGGGCCATGGCAGTCAAAGCTCAAACTTGATGATAATGATGGACTAGATGGGCTGAAAGGCCTGTTTCTATGTTGTAGTGCTCTATGACTTTATAACATCCCTAGGTCAACAACCAGCTCTTTTATCTAGCTGATATTAAGGGCTAAGATGTTAAGATACCATGATACAAAGTCTGTGATCACTTTATGGGTAGGCCCGTCTGGTGGGAAGGGAAGAGATAAGGGATAGGTATTGCCTTGAGTAAGACAGGAAGTGGTTGGTGAAGATGGAAGAGCAGACCTAAGCTTTGCATAGGGAACGGCCTCGTCAAGCTGCTGAAAGAAATTATGGAGTACACAGCTGGTATGTTGTTTTAGGTTCAAAGTACTTGAGGGCACACATGTGTGTGTGTGTGTGTGTGTGTGTGTGTGTGTGTGTGTGTGTGTGTGTGGGGGGGGGTGTTGATAGCTTAAAGGAGATGTGTGGAGATATTTTGGTGATTGACTTTTTATTCAGTGTTTGGTGGGTGTGTGGAATCTGCTGCCCAAGGTAGTGGTGGAGTCAGATACAATGGAGGCTCTTAGATTGGCCCATGATGATGTAGACAGTGGAAGAATATAGATTATGTGCAGGCAGAAAGGATTAGTTTAATTGGGCCTCATTAGCTTAGTAGCTTGGGGCACACCACCATGAGCTGAAAGACCTGTTCCTGTGCTGTACTGTTCTATATTTTATTTTCTAAAAGCAGACAGTGATCAAGATTCAAGATTGTTAATATTGCGACACTCTGGTGGGGGCGAGGGGTTTGCATGGTTGACAGCCCGCCCCAACATTCCTAACGACCAGTGCTATTTATTGTTCTTGTGTTAAAATGCTTTCATGGGATTATGGTGGAATGTTCAAGTCCATTTTTTGTTACATTTTAGCTCAGGTTATATAGTTATTCACATGTGAGTTTTCGGGTCATCCTGATTGTAACTGGAGTGTGTGATAATCAGCTCCCCCCTCTGTATGAGACTGAGCTGTTCTCTCCCCGGGTCATAGTGCCTGGTCTGCTTTTGTGGTTACCGCAGTAAAAGTGCTGGTTGAGTTAAATGAGCTTCCTCATTTGTCACTATGGATCAAATGTTCGACACAATATTATTTCCTGTGCACAAGTGTAAAGGAGAAATACACATTTGTTATTCCGAATCCAATGCAGCACAAAAAAAGCACAATAAGATAAAGAACAGAATAATAATAAAACACTATAAATATAAATACATAAGTTAGCTTGTATACATAAATTGATTGTATGTCCATAAAGTGACTCTAGGTGCAGGAGTGTATGTACATAAGGTGACTGGCAGGAAATGATAAAGTAGCGGTGGTTGAGGGTGTGGAGGGGTGGGTTAGTGGGTGGAGGTGTTGATCAGCCTTTCTGTTTGGGGAAAGTAACTGTTTTTCAGTCTGCTGGCCCTTTTCTGGCACCTTTCTGTATATATGTCCTTGACAATGGGTAGGCTGGTGCCAGTGATGCTTTGGGCAGCTTTGACTACCTGTGACGGAGCCTTCCTGTCTGCCAGTGTGCAGTCTCCACACCATGCTGTGATGCAGCTTGTCAGGGTGCTCCCTACTGTACATCTGTAGAATGATGAGAGTATAGATGTGCACAATCCAGTTATCCTCAGCGGTGGAGGAACCTTGATGAGTTTGGTGGGAAATACAAAGGAAGATTCTCATTGAATTCAGAGGCAGGGGGACGGAAGTTAAGGATCAGGCAGACTCTGTTCTCGAGCAGTCCAGGATAGGGAGGCTGATGGGGGAAGTGTAGGAAGTAGTTGAGATGTGGCCAAGGGTCAATGTCAAGGTTAGGTGGGCAAATTCTCCCTTGATAGAGATGGCCACTACTCGGCGATGTTGTGCAGTGAATGCACTTGTCACTTACCTTGCTGCCCAGATCTTGCTGCAATCAGACATGGACCAATTCAGTAGATGAGGAATTTCTAATAGAATTGAGCATTCAGAAACAGCCCCTCTTATTGTGGAAGGAAGGAACGCAGCTGAAAACAGGGAGCAAGTTCAGAAGCTGGAGGTGCAAAGGGACTTGGGAGTCCTTGTGCAGGATACCTGAAAGTCAACTTGCAGGTTGAGTCAGTGGTAAGGAAGGCAGATGAAATGTTAGCACTAATTTCAAGAGGACTAGAATGTAAAAGCAAGGATTTAATGCTGAGGCTTTATCTGGTATTGGTCAGATCACTTTTTAGAGTACTGTGAGCAGTTTTGGACCCCTTATCAAAGAAAAGATGTGCTGGCATTTGAGACGGTCTAGAGGAGGTTAACGAGAATGATCCCAGTAATGAAAGGTCATTGTATAGGAGTGTTTGATAGCTCTGGGCCTCTACTCGCTGGAGTTTAGAAAAATAAGTTTAGCAATGGAAACTATCAAATGTTGAAAGTCCTTGATAGTGTGCATGAGGATAGGATGGTTCCTCTAGTTTTTTTTTGAACATATTTAAAGCATAGGTTGATAAGTTCTTAATTAATAAGGTTGTCAAAGGTGATGAAGAGAAGGCAGGAGAATGGGGTTGAGAGGGCTAATAAGTCAGTGTGAATGGCCTAATTCCAATTCCTCCTATGCCTTATGGTTATATGGTCTAAATGTGCTGAGTCCAAGAACTGCCCTGTAGATAAATCCAGGGGGTGGGATAATTTATTTCCAACCACGACAACCATCTTTTGTAGGAGGCTTGAGAATTTTGGACAGTTCTCTGCTTGATACCCATTGATTTCAGTTTTGCCAGGGCTTCTCAATGCTGCATTTAGGGGAGCCATTCTTATCTTAACTCTGCATTTCAGCTCTTTAGCACGTGGTTAGATTTCTAGTTTGATAAGGTCTGGAAACTGAATCACCCTGGAAAACCTAAATCGGACATGGGTAAGTATCTCATTGATGAGTAATTACTGTGTGTTGACGTTGCTGCTGAATAAGAACAAGCTAATTGGGCAGTAAGCAACCATATTTCTCTCTGCTCTTCATGAAAAGAGAATGACTGAGCAGCTTTCAAATGGATGCCAGTGTAGTGATACTGGCGGAACAGTTTAGCTAGAGGTGCAGGTCTTCATTACCACCAGGACTTTCACATCTGCAGAATGTCCCTTTACACTAATGAAATGCTTCTGTAGTCACCATAGCAATGAGGGAACCATGACAGCCAATTAGCACACAGCAAGCTTCCACACACAAAAATGTGATGACAGCCAGATAATCTAGTATTTCATTTTCTGCTTTCGATCGAGTTATATGTATTGGACAAGAAACAGGGAATAACTCAATGTTCTAGCCAAAATTGATTCACAGGCAGATAGGACCTCATGCATCATCTCACTCATGGATACCTTCAATACTGAAGTGTGAACATCATCTCCAAAGCTATCATAGGAGTGGGCAAGAATTGACAGAGCACAGTCACCATCCACAGCACTGCTCCCGTCATTGCCTGACATTTGATTTTTGCTTTTGTGAAACACTTTGCATTTCTACGACACCCAGAGGTGCTAAATAAATGCAGGTTGCAGTTTGAGAAAGAGCAATCATCAATTCTGTGTCTTACAACTTTCCTTGGCATACAGATCAACCTTTCTGGGAACGGAAGGAGATTGTCTGCAAAATGGGAACTCTGATCTATTTTAATTGTAGAAATAATTGGATTCTGGTTAACATTGAACTGTTAAGTCAGAAAAGGAAGCTTGTATTTTACACTTTAGACTTTACTGATAAAGACTACACACTGCACTTTACAGCCATAAATAGCATCCTTGCACACCACAGACTTCTCACACTTTACAACTATGATGTAGATGTCAGTCAAATAATCATGAGGCACTGGTAGAAGTCTTAGATAGTTTCAATGTAGATAGAGTTGTTTTTGTCTTCCGTTATATTAATTTCACACATCATCTGAGCACTTTTGTTGACTGTTTGTTGCAGATTCATTGTATAAAGAAACATAAATGCAGGCAATGAGATTAGTGTTTATTATTCAAATCAAATTATACGTGTAAATGTGCTGCCTGAGGCAAGTATGAGTCCTGTCAGGGAGATTTGCCTTTCTTTGGAACGAAGAACGAACTGATGGAGATGGTTGCCATGGGAACAGAGCACTCAGGGTGAGTGTGTCATGCCTGGGGAGCAACTTTGCTGGGTGCACATGGAAGTCACTAACAGCATGACTGAAGTGCACGGCACCAAAACTTATCAAATAATCAGTTTTATTTTTGTTTCGTTCAGCTGGAATCTAATAGTCAAACAAGAAAAGAGAAATGTTTGTTGGAGGAAATGTGATTCATTCAATTCTCTTACCGAGCCATGACCAAAGAGAATAATGAGTCGACATGATCCTCTTACTTTGATTTCATCTCTTCTTCCATGTGTTTCACTCGGTCCTTATTTATGTCACCTATATCGTGTAATTATAATCGCTATATGTATGAGACACAGCGAAAAGCTTTATCTGCATGCCATCCAAGCAGATCATCCCATGCATAAGTACATCGAGGTTGTACTAAGGGGAAAACAAGAACAGTTTGCAGATTATAGTGATGCAATTGCTGTTCCAGAGAAAAGTCAATGCAAATTGACAAATAAGGTTCAAGGGACATGGTGAGGCAGATTGAGAGAGCAAAAATTCACTGGTTCAATGATTCCATTTAATAGCAGAGAATGTATACAGAATACAACCTGAAATTCTTACTCTTTGCAGCCATCCACAAAACAGAAGGGAACCTCAAAGAATGAATGTCAGAAAAACTTTAGAACCCCAAAGCTCCCTGTCCCCTTCCAATGCAAAAAAACAACAGCAAAGCATCAACCCTGCCCTCTCCCCCAACCATCCCACTTGTTCCAGCAGGAAACATCAGCCCACACCTTCTACCACCATCTTCAAGCAAAGAATGGCAAAACCCCGAAAGAGACCATGAAAATGTCTATCAAAAACCACAGTCCATAACCCAGCACTTTGACATGCCACAGGCTCTTTCTCTCTCACTAGTGAGGGAGAGAAGTTTTGCCTCTTCCTAAATGAGAAAGGAGACCAACAAAGAGTTCGCTGTTTCAGTGTCACAGTTTGCAGCTTCATTTTGTTCTGAGCTTCTCTGACTCGAGGATTGGCAGCAAACTCTCTTTCATCTGAGTGAGAGAGAGAGAGAGAGATCTCGCACGATGCTTCAGCTGCCGACACCAGTGAGGAATCAAGTCCACAGGGGCCACACGAGGTCACAAACTGAAGCAGACGTCTTCCAGGCCGCTCCTAACAACAACACAAAATGTCCGATCAGCAAGCTCCAGGAACTGGAATGCAGTACCTTGAAGAACCGCACTTTGAGTGCAGCTGGAGATTACAAAATCTGACAGAACCCCAGCCACCTTGAAAAGGGAAAAAAGAAACACAAAAGAGAGGAATTTAAGCTGTTTCGCTGATGAGCTCGAAGAAGTCAACCTCTAGTACCACCTTATTGCCTCCCAATATTTTAATGGTCTATTCAAGAATATGATAACAGTGGTGGCGGTTGTCCATTGTGTCCGATGATGATAGGAAACCTGTGCAGGAGAATGTTTAAAGTGGAAAAGCCATTGCACTGGGGCAGTTCCACTCTCTCAACCTCATCTGTGCCTTTTCATTCCCTTCACACTCCATGTACTATTGCAGTATTGCCTTCCTGGCCGTTGGATCTCATCTGCGCAGTCTTTCGGGGCTGACTTCACATGCTAGGACAGTCGTGTCCCTATCTCACCAGGCTATGAGGCCACCTGGTTTAGTTGGCCTGTCGAGGTGGTTTACCAGGGCTTGGCCACTGTCACATGCTTCTTGGAGCCACAGGTGAGGTTGAGTGTCTGGTGGGGACCTACGGTGAGTGAGCTACCCCGGCATAGACATGACAACCCCGTTTCCAGGACACTCCATACACCCCGATAACAGCAGTATAATGCAACGTGAGGGGAATTTGTCAGAGAATTTCCTTGCTTGTTGGTATTTATTTCATTGATCCTATTTTATTTGTTCTACTGTAAATATCTGCAAGAAAATGAATCTCAAATCATACATGATGACTTATATGTACTTTGAAAATAAACCTACTTGGAACTTTGTTTGTCTGCTCTCGGGTCTGCCCCAAGTGCCATCTGGGCTAATTGGATCATTATTGTCACATGTACTGAGATCCTGTAAAAAGGCATCCAGATAGATCACTCCACACATAAGTATGGTCCTAGCAAAGGAAAGAAAACCAGAATGCAGAATATAATGTTAAAATTCCTGTGATGAGAGGCCCAGGCCAGGATGGTAAGTACCTAAGTGCTGGAGTATCTGACACTAGAATCAAGACCACGGTTTCAAGACTGAGATGAGAACAGGGTTCTTGACTGGATGACAAGAATCCAAACGAGACAGAAATCCTAAACGCAATCACAGACTGAACCTATAGGCTGAGTTGATGATTGAGCCCCGAACCTGAGTTCAGGTGCTCTTTAAATGTCCAAAACATGGCCATCCATTAGTGGAGCAGGCCTGACTCTTTAAAGGAACTGATCGGTTATCTACACTCCAGAGAATCAGAGTGATTCCGGAGGCTGGTGCGGTTGGGTGCGTACTGTAACATTTATAGAGAAAGACAAAGTTACAAGGGCCTCAATGAGGAAGATTGAATATGTGTGTAGGCCTTGAATATATTCAGATTCAGATTCAGTTTATTGTCATTTAGAAACCACAAATGCAGTGCAGTTAAAAAAATGAGACAACGTTCCTCCAGAATGATATCACAAAAGCACATGCAAAACAGACTACACCAGAAAATCCACATAACATTTGGCAATCCCCAATCCAGAGTCCGGAGATGCTGCTGCATATTAATATTGTGCTACCATCTTAGTGCGTTCCTGGGAAAGGAACTCCAATCCCACCAGACAGACAAGACCAAAAACTAAAACTACAAGACCTGCACAAAACGACATAGTTACAACATATAGTTACAACAGTGCAAACAATAGCATAATTGATAAAAAAAAAGACCATGGGCACAGTAAAAATAGTCCAAAGATGTTAAAGGACTATAAGTTCAAAAGAAACCACCACTCAGTTTCCACATGTCCTCAGGGTCCCGATTTGACTGGTCATCCCACACAGGTGGCAGAAGGGAATACCCCCGCTATGGACTTCCATGGCACCGCCCGACTCAGCCTCGCAGACGCAGCACACAGTGAAAGCTCCGTTGAATCCAGCCTCGCAGACGCAGCACACACTAAAAGCGACCTGATGCAGCGGACTCTGAGTCCGTCAAACCTCCGAGCTGATGACCATCCCCTCCGGCACAGCTTCTCCGAGCACCATCCTCTGCCGAGTGTATTAAGATGCCCCCGCCAATGGCCATCGGCAATGCGACCCCGAGGACCGGGGGCCTGTTCTTCCCAGCAGAGACCCGGACCTCACAGCAGCAGCAGCAACGAAGAAGGTCTTCCTGGAGATTTCCAGATGTTCCTCCGTGCTCCCATGTCCGTTTTTCATCTGATTATGATTGCGCACTGCACCTCGCTTCACAAATAACAGATAATCAGCTCTGGAGTGGCCGCTGCAAGCTGCATCGCGCCGCCATCTTGGAAGGAATAGGTATTATTTTAAAAATTTTGTCTCCATCCAGGCATTAGTCTAACTCAGCAGTAGTGCAGACTTAGAGGGTAAAGTCCTTCAGTATGCCTTTGCTTAGCTGTTCTTTTCTTAAAAAAATCCACGCTTATATTGAAAGAAGAGAAAGTTCTCTTGGGTAAGATATAACATTCTTCCTCCCAACTATGAAACGTGTTAATCTTGGGACGATGTGAACAAGCAGATTGCTGGTTTCCCCAATGTAACAATGACTGTACTATTCAAATCACTCCCTATGCTTCAATTGCATTTAGAAGCTCCTGAGGATAAAGCTGTGATGTTCCTGTTTGTCATTGATGATACAGATGGGGCCAACAGCAGTCAGGAATGAGAACATCAGAAACTCTCTCCCACTCTCTCCTTCAGGACCCACACAGTGAGGAAATGTGATGCTCCTGCTCGTCCTCAGCCTGTTACGTCAATCATCTTCTGCGCAAAGATGGTGTGAATCTAATTGGCGAAGTCTTTCCAGTCAGTCGGAAGAAACTGCATGAGAGAACTGGCAAAGAAACGCAATGACTTGAAGTTGCTGCAATATCATGGAAGCAACAGTCTTTGAGAATGATTTCACCCTGAGTGTTCCTCTGAGGAAATCTTCACTGACAAGGAGTGAAAGCCTCTCATTGTCATTTCACACTTCAGGCTTTGTCTTTTGGAAGGCATGCATGAAAGCAGCAGTGAGAGGAGCTGCACTTTCTTGGGAGCCAGGCCAGAGAGAATTATCAAATGATAAAACTAATAAAAATGCAGAGAAAAAAAAGGACTCCTGTTTAATGTGCCAGCTATCCACTATGGATTCCTCCATTTGAGGTGGGTGTTGGTATTAAGCCTAGCATAGTAGCCATTACCTGTTGTCTATCTGCTTTGTATTCCGTGTTGTGGGGTTTATTAAGCTTATTATGGTAACTAGGCTCAGGAGGGAAGGTGTGGTAAAAGTGAAGGAAATATGTTACGTATTCTTAGCAATGCACACAAATTGCTGGAGGAACTCAGCAGGCCAGGCAGCATCTATGGAAAAGGGTACAGTCAATGTTTTGGGCCGAGACCCTTCATCAGGACTGGAGAAAAAAAAAGATGAAGAGTCAAGTTTGAAGGTGAGGGGAGGGGAGGGAGAAACGCAAGGTGATAGGTGAAACCAGGAGGTCAGGGAGGGGTGAAGTAAAGAACTGGGAAATTGCTTGGTGAAAGAGATACAGGGTTGGAGAAGGGGGAACCTGATAGGAGAGGCCAGAAGATCATGGAAGAAAGAAAAGGGGGAGGAGCACAGAAGGAGGCGATGGGCAGGCAGGGAGATACAATGAGAGAGGGAAAAGGGGTTGGGGAATAGTAGGGGGCTCATTAACGAAAGTTGGAGAAATCACTGTTCTTTTGCCATCAGGTTGGAGGCTACCCAAATGGAATATAAGGTGTTGCTCCTCCAACTGGAGTGTGGCCTCAGTGCAATGGTAGAGGAGGACATGGATTGACATGACGGAATGGGAATAGGAAGTGGAATTAAAATGTGTGAGCTCTGGGAGATCACGCTTTTTCTGGCGTTTGGAGTGTAGATGCTCGGCGAAGCAGTCTCTCAATCTTAATCGTGTCTGACCAATATGCAGAAGCCCATACCTGGAGCACCAGATACAGTAAGTGACCCCCACCCCCCCAACAGACTCATAGGTGAAATGTTGCCTCAACTGGCAGGACTGTCTGGGGTCCTGAATGGTAGTGAGTGAGGAGGTGTAGGGGCAGGTGTAGCACTTATTTCACTTGCAAGGATAAGTGCCAGGTGGGAGATCAGTGGGGAGTTCATCAATCAACTTTCCGGCTCTTTATTTCACCCCTTCCCAGTTTCACCAATCACCTTGTGTTTCCTTCTCCTCTTCTCCCACCTTCTAACGCTGACTCCTCACCTTTTCTTCTCCAGTCCTGCCAAAGGGTTTCAGCCCAAAATGTCGACTGTACTCTTTTCCATAGACGCTGCCTGGCCTGCTGAGTTCCTCCAGAGTTTTATGTGTGTTGCTTGGATTTCCAGCAACTGCAGATTTTCTCTTGTTTGTGATTCAGTTACGTACTCTTGCCTATTTTGTGGCAGTTTGCGGCTTGGGTCCGGTGGAAGTTATACCTTTGCTGACCACTTAATATTGCTTCAAGATTGCATGCTTGCCAGTTGCTAATAAAGGATTGAAATAAGGAATTCTTTTGGAACAATCATTTCATTGGAGCTGAGGGTGCATCATGCAAGTATAACAAATCCGGTGGCAGTCGTAGGTTAGCAGTAATTGTTTTGATTTTGGATTAGTTTTTTTGTCACTACACCTAGCATCACCGGTTGCTTTCGAGAAGATGGTGGCAAGCTTTCTATATGGACTCGTGAAGCCTGTGTTGTGAAGCAACTCCCAGCAGCAGATAAACCATCAAGATCTGATGGCCAGATCAGAACCAAGTCATGTCCAGGAATTTTCTTATTGTTCTTGCCATGTTCATCAGCAGTTTGGTGGGAATCTGCTCCATTTAGATTGTGAATTTATGAATTACTTCTATGATCAAAGTGTATATGCTGTATGCAACCCTAAGATCTGTCTTTTTGTAGACAGCCATGAAACATATACCAAGGTACAGTGAAAAACTTGTATACTGTCTGCTAAATTTTTTTTATTCTTTCTACCCTCTTCTAATATTTATATCAGTTCACTTGTGATGCTACTGTGACACTGTAATTTTCCTTGTGATCAATAAGGTATCTTTCTATCTAAAAACCACATGCAAGAGAAGACTGACAAACAGCCAATGTGCAAAGGAAGACAAATGGTTTGAGTAAATAAATAACCAAGCAAGCAAAACAATAACTAGACAGGTAAACAAATAAATAAATCATAATGAGAATGGAAGTTGAGGGTTATGGAATCCGTACAGACTTGTGGAGAGTGCAGTTACTTAAGTAAATGATTTTGAAAACTTTGGGTGGTCAAATGATTTTGCTGTTCTTCCCTCATTGGTGCTTTGGAAAATCTACCAGTACGTTTTGCAGATGGCTTGAAATTGCAGTAACAATAGAGCATTTCAGAAGGACTGATCAAGTAACTGCCGAGAAGTTGTCACAAAGTCACACAGCAATGTAATAGGCTCTACGGTCTGTCTACTGAGTCCATGCTAGGCTTAAACATTCTCATCATATTTCCATCGAGCGTTCCAGATGTTACCACTCATTGTCATGTTCAGGGGTAACTTCCAATAGTCAACCCACTTACCAATCTGCACATCTCTGAGATTTGAACAGACCCCTGGAGAAAGTCACATTGCCTTTGGGAGAGCACTGGAGGGTAGGACTGCCAAGGGTCACTGAAGGATGTGAGGTACCAGCTTGACTAGCGGCACAACTGTGTTCTGCTTTCTCTAGGTTGATGGTCCACAGCCAGAGGGTGGTTAAGGAACTGGCTATTTAGGTCTTTGTTGAGGAGGAATTTATTGACATACAGAGCAAGATGTCTTTCGGATCCTCTGCTTTCGGGAGTGAGGTCAACGGATTATTGGACATAAAAGAAATCAGAGGATCTAGGAACAAGGGAGAAACGAAAAAAATAGATGGCAGTAGCAGTTTGCATGTTCTCCCTGTGATAGTAAGAGTTTCCTCTATGGGTTGGTGCATTTGTTGATCATGATTAATTGACCTTTGTGTGTAGGTGAGTTGGAGAATCTAGATGGTGTGAATGAGAATGTAGCTACAGCAAAAATAGAATTTTCATAGGATCAGTGTAAATGGGTGTTTGATTGTTGGCACAGGTGAGTTAGATTGAACGGTCTCTTTCTATGCTGTGTGCCTCCAAGATTCAATGACAAAATGGAATCTGCCACAATTTCAGCAGATGGAGGAGGAAGCTCCAGTAACTTAATGCCCAAGCCTGTTTTTTTTTCTTATTTGCTATGTCCAATACCCAGCAGTCATTTCTCATCAGCTGGTCACACTTAGTTTTGTATCAAAAAATAACAGGTTCAAGCTCCACTCCGAAAATTGGACACAATCAAGTTTGACACCATAGTAAACTTATGAGAGAGTATTGCATTTCACCAATGCTTTTTAAAAAAATCTAATATCATCTTGAACTCACTCTATCAATTTGACCATAAATGGTCACGCACTTCCAACTCCACCAGTTGCTTGTCTGCCTCTGCTTCGGGTGTTGTGGTTTACTGCGCCAGGCTGTTGCTTCGTGAATCATTCCTGCCCACTTGGTCTCTGCAGTAGCTTGGTTTCACCAAGCCAGCCAAGCAAGTGGTAAATTAGTAAGTTGGTTCACTATGTTCTTATTCAAACATTCAAGGTATGCTTATGATCAAAGTGTGCATGCTGGAAGCAACCCTGAGATTTGTCTTCTTGGAGACAACCATGAAACATGTACCAACGTTCAGTGAATAGCTTGTATGCTGTCCATACAGATCAATTCATTACAATGGTGCATTGAAGTAGAACAAGATAGAACAATGACAGAATTCAGAATGAAGTGTTACAGTACAGATGAATTCCAACGCAGGTGAAGGTTAGAACAAGGTAGATTATGTACTCAAGAGTTCACAGCATACTGCAGGGTATAGGGAAATGGCTTTTGTTTACTGTCTTTGTTACATTCAAAGTTCAAGGTATATTTATAATCAAAGTATGAATACATTATACAACCTTGAGATTCATCTTCTAACAGGCAGCCATGAAACAAAGAGGATCTAACCTGGTCCCAACATATCAATGTAGTCATTAAGAAAGCAAGACAGCAGCTATACTTTAGTAAGAGTTTGAAGAGGTTTGACATGTCAACAAAAACACTCAAACGCTATGGTTGTACCATGGAGAGCAATCTGACAGGCTGCATCACCATCTGATATGGAGGGCTACTGCACAGGACCGAAAGAAGCTGCAGAAGGTTGTAAATCAAGTCAGTTCCATCTTGGGCACTAGCCTACAAAGTACATAGGACAACTTCAGGGAGTGGTATCTCAGAAAGGCAGCGTCCATTATTAAGGACCTCCAGCACTCAGGACATGCCCTTTTCTCACTGTTACCATCAGGTAGGAGGTACAGAAGCCTGAAGGCACACACTCAGCGATTCAGCTTCTTCCCCCCGCCATCCGATTCCTAAATGGACATTGAAGCTTTGGACACTACCTCACTTTCTTAATATACAGTATTTCTGTTTTTGCACATTTTGAAATATCTATTCAATATGTGTAATTTGATTTACTTGTTTATTTACTATGTTTTATTTTATCTTTTTTTCTCTCTCTGCTAGATTATGCATGGCATTGAACTGCTGCTGCTAAGTTAACAAATTTTACATCACATGCCAGTGTTAATAAACCTGATTCTGATTCTATCTTAAACCAGATGTTCATCAGATGAACATCTATTACTAAATCAGCCTCCAAGTTTACTTGAACCACAACTCATGAATTGAAGCATCTAGTGGGGTGGAAGAGACCACTGAGATTCAACTTAAATAACTAAATCAAAATCTGCAGATTCTAACAAAGCCAAGTCCTGTGATGTTAACCATGACGTGCCAGTCCATCTGCATCACTAATATCCTTCAGGGGATGAAATCTACTATCCTTATCCCAGTCTGGCCTACATGGGATACAGCCAGGCCTACAATGTGCTTACTGCTTAACTCTCTCCTCTGTTCAAGAACAATTAAGGTTGGACAATAAATTCCAGAAGCACCAGCTGTGCCCATATCCAATGAATGATTAAGTGAAAAAAGTCTCAGATGTGATGAACTTTGATTCCACTCCAGGGTGGATTTGATTTACATTGCTTGCTGGTTTAATATCTGTGAAGTGGAAAGGACGTTACAAATGTTACAAGTGTATCTCCACCAAAAGGTTAAGCCACTGAGGTATCGCAACGGGTTCAGGGCCTGAATGTTGATCTGTCACTTCTGCCTTGGGAACAACGAGTCCTCATGCTCCACAAATTTATATCCCCTCCTGTCCCCTCAAGTCTCTAACTCTCCTATTTCTTTTGGGTTATCCCCTTGGACTTTTACTCTCTCTTGACCTTTTCATCTCCAATCGCCACCTTGACATCAACCACAAGACCATAAGACCCAGGAGCAGAATTTGGCCATTCACCCCATCAAGTTGTTCCATAATTCCATCATAGCTGACTTATTATCCCTCTTAACCCCATTCTCTTACCTTCTTCTCATAACCTTTGACATCCTTACTAACCACAGACCTATCAACCTCTGTTTTAAGTGTACTCAAGTCATTGACTTGGCTTCCACAGCCATCTGTGGCAATGAATTCCACAGATTTACCACCCTCTTGTTACCACCCACTTCATCTCCCTCCTAATGAGATGTCTTTGAATTCTGAAGCTGTGCTCTCAGGTTCTAGAATCCCTTACTATAGGAAACATCCTCTCCATGTCCACTCCATGTAGGTCTTTAAATATTCAATAGGTTTTGATGAGATCCCCCCTTAATTCTTCTAAACTTTAGGGAGTACAGACCCTGAGCCATCAAATGCTCCTGATACGTTAACCCTTTCATTCCCAATATTATTTTTGTGAACCTCCTGTGGGCCATCTCCAATGCCAAATCATCTTTTCTTATATAAGGAACCCACTTGTAGATTAGCAGCTCCAATCCGCTAATTAAATTTGCTGATGACAGTACGTTGATTGGCCCAATCTCAAATAATGATGAGGCAGGCTACAGGGAAGAAATCACCACCCTGACACAATGGTGTCAAGAAAACAACCTCTCCCTCAATGTTGTAAAAACAAAGGAGCTGGTTATGGATTACTGGAGGAATGGAGACGGGCTAACCCTTATTGACGTCAATGGATCCGGGGTCGAGACGGTGAACAGCTTTAAGTTCCTCGGCATACACATCACTAAGGATCTCACGTGGTCTGTACATACCGCCTGTGCGGTGAAAAAGGCACAACAGCTCCTCTTTCACCTCAGATGGTTAACAAAGTCTGGCATGAGTCCACAGATCCTAAGGACTTTCTACAGGGTCACCATTGAGAGCATCCTGCCTGGCTGCATCACTGCCTGGTATGGGAACTGTACTTCCCTCAATTGCAGAACTCTGCAAAGAGTGGTGCGGACAGCCCAGCACATCTGTAGATGTGAACTTCCCACGATTCAGGACATTTACAAAGACAGGTGTGTAAAAAGGGCCCGAATCATTGGCGACCTGAATCACCCCAACCACAAACTGTTCCAGCTGCTACATTATATCAACTGTCCTGTTGTACACACTATTTATTATAAATTACTAAAAGATTACACATTGCACATTTAGTCGTAGACATAACGTAAAAATGTAAAGAATTTTACTCTTCATGTATATGAAGGATGTAAGTAATAAAGTCAATTCAATTCAAATTCACTACTGCTCACGATATGGTGATCTGATCAGTACCCTATAAAGGCCCAACTTTATATTTTTGCTTTTATATTCTAGGCCTCTCAAAATGAACCACCTGGGCAGCTTCGCTCTCTTGGCTTATTCCAGTTTCACCTCCTCTGAACCCTCTCTCTGACAAACATTCTGTGAGATCCTCTCAGTGCTCCCCTCTGAGGCAGAGACACTGATGAGCTTTTATGAAAACTTTACACGGCCTGTCCAATTTATATTAACCTAAAGGTCTCTTAATCTTCTCAACTGTTTAGGTTAAAAGTCAATCAATATTGAAGTAAAAGCCTCACTTAACTTGCAGATCAGGGAAATATTTGTGCAGTGATTGTAAATGAGTATTTGCTGTATTTGGAAGAAAAGTGGCTTGTTTTGAATGTTCTGTCAATGCACTTTTCCACTCTGTCACACCAGCAGATACAGCATCTCTTGCCCTTTTGATCTTTTATCATCAGACTGACCAAGCCAGTAACAACTTCAACAATTATCCTTTTGGTTCCTTATTAGCTGTCATGCAACTGGCATCCAGTTTTCTTTCTTACATAGCTCAGGGATCTGATGAAAGTAATTTTATTTTTGTCCAAGAAATTTTGGTTTATATCTGTAGCACCCTAATTAAAGCACCCCCACAAGTCAGCACTTGATTTAATCGACCGAGAGACCATTCTCACGTTTACATTAAGTAGTGGATATACTGTTGTCCATCACCGGAAAAGCCCCGCCCACCATTGAGCTCATCTGCAAGGAGCACGGCCACTGGGAAGCAGTATCCATCATCAGGGACCTCACCACTCAGGCCAAGCCTGACCTCACCACTCTCACTGCTGCCATCGTGAAAGAGGTACAGGAACCTTATGTCCCACCCCACCAGGTTCAGCAACAGTTATTACACCTCAACCATCAGGCTCCTGAACCAGCATGGACATCTTCACTCACCTCAACACCAAACTGATTCCACAATCTATGGACTCATTTCAAGGAGTCTGCAACTCATATTGTCAGTATTATTTATTTCGGATTTTTTTTTTGATGTTTGCACGGTTTAGCTTATTTTGCCCAACTGTTGTTTGTTACTTTTTGTGCAGTTTTTCATTGATTCTATCATATTTCTTTGCTCTGCTGTGAATGCCTACAAAGTCACGGGTCACAGCTGACAGTATGGTGCCATATACAGTATGTACTTTGAAAACAAATTTATTTTGGACATTGAACTTTGAAATTCCACCCGGTTATGTCCCCCATTTCACCTCTTCATTACTTCAGACATTTGATGAACTTCTATTATCAAGCTGTGCTCCAAATTTATCTGATTTACCCTTCGTGGGTACCTCTTGTAATCTGACTTTTTATTTGCAATCAGTGCTGTTTCATTGACTCTGTATGTTTACAGATTGTTTATCAATTTTCCATTAATCTCTAACCTGTGTATTGTGTCAACCAGAGCTGTCTTTCTCCATTACTGGTAAGAGTTATATTGGTTTCAATGCATGGAAATAAAGTAAGTCAGAACTTTAACCTCATCGTTCAATCACAAAAAAAATGTGAGTAAAGCATTAAAAACATTGAACATAGAACAGTACAGAACAGGAACACTCTGCCCACAAATTTGTATTTATTTATTGAGGTACAGCACAGAGCTGCCAGGGAATCCCCCAATTTAATCCTGGCCTAATCACAGGACCATTTACAATGGCTAATTAATCGACCAACCAGTATGTCTGGACTGCGGGAGGAAACCAGAGCACCCGGAGGAAACCCATGTAGATATGTGGAGAACATACAAACTCCTTTTTGAACACGGGTCAGTGTTGGTGCATGGCCAAGTGGTTAAGGCGTTATTCTAGTGATCTGAAGGTCGCTAGTTTGAGCCTTGTCTGAGGCTGAGTATGTGCCCTTGAGCAAGGCACTTAACCACACATTGCTCTGCAATGACACCGGTGCCAAGCTGTATGTATTCTTCCTCCCTGCACAATGTCCATATCTCTCCACCTTCCTCATATTCATGCGCCTGTCTAAACCTCCAATGTAGTTTCCTCTGCCACTATACTAGACAGCGCATTCCAGACATCCACGATTCTCTGAGTAAAAATCTTACCCCTCACAATCCCTTTGAACCTGTCCCCTCTCACATTCAATGCATGCCCTCTGGCAGTTTGACAAATATTTTAACTGAAGATGGCACTTATTTTAATAGATCAGAATTTTAAAGCTGTTCAAGTAATTATAGATACTTAAAATAGCTTTAAGTAGAAAGAAAAAATTAGAAGAATTAATATAAATCAAGGTGACTTGGACAAATAAATGAAGTTACTTTTTTCACAGGTTGAGATGAATATGGCCATTATTTAGATACCAGCCATAAAGTTAAGGAGCATTTGACCTCTCTTCTCAACATGGCCTGAGTGGCCAGTTGGAGATATGTCTCTGCAAAAGGAGGGGTCAGGCACTTCTTCTCTCTAAGCCTGCATGTCAGCTGTTTAGCCTTCCTACTCCCCCCTGTTCAGGGCTACATGAAGCCATGGGAGAAGGTGGTGGATGGTTGTATGAGCAGCTGGTGCATATCACAAGTCCCGGTTATGCAACCCCTGATGTCGGGCAGACAATCTCTAAAGAGTGGTTACGATGGCTGGTGTCACCCGTCTCGTAAAGGCACTGCCGAGGAGAAGGCAAGGGAAAACCACATATATGGAAAAAAATTTGCCAAGGATAATCATGGTCCTAGTCCATGATCGTCCACGTTGTATGTCACAGCTCATAATAATGATGGTGATAATCTCAATATGTCGGTGTTCCAACCATGTGATCAACACTGCACCCACTGTGACCCTCAGTTGATCCGGACTTACATGTCTGGCTGAGAATGTGCGTGCAAGTCTGAGTTGGGTTGAAGTTGGACATTGACATTACATGGTAGTCCCTCATGGATGATAGATATCAGCACAACTGCATGAAGATGTGATTAATTTGAAGAGTACATCCCATAGCAAGAGACCATGAAGAGGCAGCTTGTGAGGTCAAGAGTCCATTTTAAGAGGTCTGTTCAATAGTCCTGTAACAATGGAATAGAGTCTATTCTTGCGCCTGATGGTATGTGCATTTCGATTTTTGTATCTTCTGCCCAATGGGAGGGGGGGAGGGGGAAGAATGAATGTTTGGGGGGGCAATGAATATCTGGGGTGGGAATTGTCTGATAATGTTGACTGTTTTTCCAAGACAGCAGGAAGTATAGGTAGATGCTTGTCTTTGAATATTTCAAACACACTCTGCTTATGAACTAAAAATAATCTAGCTGGGAAAATGAGCTATTTTGGAATTGTGTATACTGTGCAGCTTTACACCGCAAGTCTATAAAACAAGCTTAACTGAAATATAACACCCAACTGGGTTGAAGAGGTAGAACACTGGAATAATGCTCCTGTGTCCTTTGAACTCCAATTATCCCTGAGGAACAATTTGCTTTGGAGAATTGTTTTGGTATTTTTTTGTGAAGAGTTGGAATAGTGTTTTTAACAATCTCCTTCCAACCTATTACAAGTTAAAAATACCTCAATGCTTTGGAACGTTAGTGAAAAGAAACATGCACACAAAATCACAGCAGGAGCTAACACAACATATAACTGCAATACAAAGGATTCCGATTTAAATGGACAAATCCTATTTAGAATCAAAGATCGTAATTAAATCAAAGGAAAGATGTCATTTGATTCTTTGATTTCATGACTCATGTAGTAAACAGGTCATTCTTTATAGTGAATATTCCAGTAGTTATAGTACAATAGTTTCTGTATTTTTCCAGAAGCTTCTCAGTTTTCTGTCACAGCTGTGGCACCACTTGAATCTGGATATTTTATAGGTTATTGTTATCATTTGGATTTTGTTTTATCTAGTCTGAGTATAAGACATCAGTGACTACTTCTTCCTTTTCTCTCATTTGTCACAGTTCATTCTTTGTTCTTGTAACACTTAATAAAATGGATGTGAGTAACAAGTTCTATGCCATGTTCTTGACTTATGAAGATCCTTTGAATAGCAAAAGCCCCTGGATCCAACATGAATTAAAATGAGAATCCACCTACTCTCTTGGATAGGTGTAAGAGATCCCTGGCACTAAGTTGATGAAGAATGGATGAGTTCTGGAGGTGTCCTGGCCAACACTCATCTCCCAGTGAATAATAAGATGATCTGGAGTGCAGATACATTTAGAGGCCACATTATTAGGTGCTTGTTGTACCTAATAAAGATATCAGTAGTGTTTATTCATTGTCTCCTGTTACTGTGGCCCATCTATTTCAAGTAGTGTTGTGCATTCAGATATGCTCTTCTGCACACCTCTGTTGTGTTGTTTGGCTATTTAAGTTACTGTTACTTTCCTGTCAGCTTGAACAATGCTAGCCATTCTCCTCTGACCAATCTCATTAACAAGTGATCTTCATCTACAGAACTGCTGGTCACTCACACTTTTTTCTTGTTTTTTGCACCATTCTCTGTAAACTCTAGAGATCGTTGTGCCTAAAAATGCCAGGAGGTCAGCAGTTTATGAGATACTCAAACTACCCTATCTGGCACCAACAATCATTTCACAGTTAAAGTCACTTAAATCACATGTCTTCCCTATTCTGATATTTCGTCCACACAAATGAACCTGTTGACCAGGTCTGCATGCTTTTATACAGATCTACTGCTGCATGATTGGCTGATTAGATATTTGCGTCAACCAGCAGGTGGGCAGGTGTCCCTAAAAAAGTGGACACTGAATACCTTTCATCATAATTTTACTTTGAACTTTGAATCAGATTTACTAACATTGTCATTTGACGTGAAATCTGTTGCTTCAGTAGAGTGCAGCAGCAGTGCAGTGCAAGGTTCGAAAAATTCCTAGCAATGCACACAAAATGCTGTAGGAACTCAGCAGGTCAGGCAGCATCTATGAAACACTGGACACTGTTGTATGTGAAAATCCCAGGAAATCAGCAGTTTCCGAGATACTCAAATCACCCTGTCTGACACCAACAATCATTCCACAGTCAAAGTCACCTAGATCTACTAGGAGATTTACTGGAATGTTACCTGGGTTTCAGCACCTAAGTTACAGAGAAAGGTTAAACAAGTTAGGTCTTTATTCTTTGGAGCGTAGAAGGTTGAGGGGGGACTTGATGGAGCTATTTAAAATAATGAGGGGGATAGATGGAGTTGACGTGGGTAGGCTTTTTCCATTGAGAGTAGGGGAGATTCAAACAAGAGGACATAAGTTGACAGTTAGGGGGCAGAAGTTTAGGGGTAACATGAGGGGGAAATTTTTTACTCAGAGAGTGGTAGCTGTGTGGAACGAGCTTCCAGTAGAAGTGGTAGAGGCAGGTTCAGTATTGTCATTAAAAAAAAATTGGATAGGTATATGGACAGGAAAGGAATGGAGGGTTATGGGCTGAGTGCAGGTAGTTGGGAATAGGTGAGAGTAAGCGTTCGGCATGGACTAGAAGGGCCAAGATGGCCTGTTTCCGTGCTGTAATTGTTATATGGTTATATCACATTTCTTCCCCACTGTGACATTTGGTTTGAGCAACAACTGAACCCGTTGACCATGTCTGTATGCTTTTATTCAGGTTTACAGCCGTACCTAATAACATGTAGAAGAACAGCTGTCGTTGAGTTGCATCTAAGTAAGTTAAATCCTGAGCTTGAATGTTGTTAGTAAGCAATGTGCCCATTCTCTTAGTGATTGTTGAAGTTTACTCTGAGTGATCCAGTTTCTTTCCGTATCCCAATGACATGTAGGTTTATAAATTAATTGGCTGCTGTAAATTGCTCTAAGTGTGTGGGTGACAGATGTTGGTGATGGTTTATGAAGAAAATTTAGGGGAATTTAAATTTAATGGAGTTAATGTGAATGGGAGGAGAGAGAGATTAACTTAAGTGGGGATTGATGGTTGATATGGACTCCCTTTGACAAAGGAACCTGTTTCTGCACTAGGTTAGTATTACTGGCATTGTTGGTTGTGGAAACTTGTTGTATTAATGGCATAGCTAGATGTGGCTGCTACACTTTCCTAGAATCATACAGCATGGAGCAGGCCCTTTGGCCCAGCTCATCCATGCTGACCAAAAGGCCCATGTTTGGACCCATATCCTACCAAACCTTTCCAGTCCAGATGGTGGTGACCTGTGGAATTCTCCACTCACAGAGAACAGTAGAGGGTAGGTTAAGTATATTTACAAAGGAAATCGATATATTTGATGCTAAGTGTATCAGGGGATATAGGGAGAAGGTGGGAATGGGATTCTGATCAGCCACGATTATGCTGAATGATGGAACAGGCCCGAAGGCTACATTTACCCCTACATTCCTTGTTTATGTGTTTGCATGTCTTCTGGCTGCTAACTTGCTGCATGACAGCAATGCTACCTCAAACACTGGATCGAAATGATAACAGCAAATGCGAGGAACATCAGGGAATTTCTGCGCACACCATAGGCGGTGGATTCCTGAAGGTGGGTCATGACAACCCTGAATGGTTTTGTGCCTTCTGTAATCACAAATGGCCTCAAGGCAGGAAGGCTGGAATGTCAGTGGGATTCCATGTGGGCTATGGATGGGATGTCTAAATAATGTTGTAAAAATAGAAAGATGGAACACGAGAGAAAACTAGCAAATATGATAAAGACGAATGTTAAGACTGCATAAAAAAAGATCGGTCCCTTCGGGGATGACACAGGGGAAGTAATAGTGGGAAACAGAAAAGAGATTCTAAATAATTATTTTGGATTGGTCTTCATGGTACAAAATGCCAAATGCATCTCAATAATAAGGAAACAGAATAAACAGGCGCATGAACAGGCACTTGGGCTCACAATGACTCTGGGAACGCGATGCCAAATTATACTAATCCCTTCTGCCTACACATGATTGGTATCCCCAAATTCTCTTCATATTAATGTGCTTATGTAAAGGATTTTGAAATGCCACTGCTGTATTTACTTCTACTATTGCACCAAACTGTCTGTTCTTGACACCTGCTGAACTTGCCCTGCATATCTCCTTCATAAATTCTCCCTTTCATCTAATTTTATAAACTTCTATTAGGCCTCCCCTCAGGCTCAAACACTATAACATAAATTCTGTGGGTGGAAATTGAGAAATGCCTCCACGAGCGAGGGTGCCAAGAATTAGGTGCCTGCAGTACTGCGGAACAGTTTTAGGCACAAATATACAGCTGGGGTGCCCTAAGCTCTTGTACGGCACTGTGCTTGTCAACGTGGAGTGGAGAGAAAGCTCGTGAATCTGGCGGGATCAAAGGATGTTGGCAATGGCGAGGGAAGAGTGTTGTGGGAGGGGGTGAGGTCGCATCCCCTTGGGAAACCAGGCAGGGTCACTTGATTTGAAACAATTGGTTTATTGATCATTACAGAATGTCTCTCCACTTTCCCTTCCCCTTTTGCCACTGCCTCCTCCCAAGTCTCAGTCCACAATAGAGACTCATATCAGAATCATCATTGACATATATCATGAATTTCTTTTTATGCAGCAGCAGAAGTGCAATATATAAAATTACTACAGTGCTGTGCAAAAATCTTAGGGACCTTAGCTATATATATCTATATGCTTAAGACTTTTGCACAGTATTATACCTTCAAAATAAAGGGTCATCCTATTCAGACAGAGATGAGGAAGAATACCTTTTTTCTCTCTCAAAGAGTCATAATCTCTGAAATTCTATCCCCAAGAAAGCTGCAGGGGTAGAGGTTGAGAAGGGAGTCAAGTGGTACAGGAAGAAAGTGCGAAAGTGGTGACGCGACCGAGATTGGATCCGCTATGATTTGATTGCATGGTGGAGCTGCCTAATGCGGTCAGCTGGTCTATTCCTGCCTCCTATGGGTGGATGAGGCAGAGGGATTTATTGAGGAAAATGTGGCAGTGAAAGACAGATTAACTGGGTCTATGATCAAATTTGAGAAGCAAAACACAATCCAATGTAAGGTGGAGACAAAAGAGAGTGCAGATGCTGAAACAACATACAAGCTGCTGGGGAAAACTCAGCAGGTCGGGTAGCATCTATGGAGGGAAACAGAGAGTTGACATTTCAGTTGAAATCATCAGTTCAGATGAAGGATCTCGACCCAAAATGTCATCAGTTCATTTCCCTATGTAGGTGCTGTCTGACCTATTGAGTTCATCCCACCTTCATCCCAAATCTTGTGTGATAATAGAAGATAAGTTACTTGGGTAAATGTAGTTGAAAAGAGTGTTGTGGTGCACAGTCTGAATAGAACAAAATCTGAGAGTTTTATCATAATATTCATTATCATTGGATGCCATGTTGTAAGACATAGACAATCATGGTCTCTTATCCATGATCGTACTTGGCAAACTTTCTACAGAAGTCGCTTACCATTATCTTCTTTTGGGCAGTGCTTTTACAAGACGGGTGACTATCAGTGATTACCTATCTGGTGTCAGTGGTCGCATAACCAGGGCTTACAATATGCACCAGCTGCTCATACGACCATCCACCACCTGCTCCCATGGCTTCAAGTGACCCTGATCAGGTGCTACACTGTCCTGCAGGCTAGTGGAGGGAAGGAGCGCCTTCCACTACCTTTGGTAGGTTGGCTAAGAATGAGAGTTCCCCTTCTGGAGAGCATTGTAGCGCAGTTAGCATAACACTATTACAGCACCTGTAACCCAGGTTCGATTCCACCGCTGTCTGTAAGGAACCTATATATCTTCCCTGTAACTGCATGGATTTCCTCTGGGTGTTCTGGTTTTCTTCTACAATCCAAAAGATGTATTGGTTAATTGGCAACATGGGTGTAACTGGGGGCCCGGGCTCATTGGGACAGAAGGGCCTGTTACCAAGCTCTATCTCTGAGAAATAGATTGATAGATATATAGAGAGATAGATAAATAGAGAGAGAGCGAGAGAGAGAGAGATGGATAGACAAATAGATAGAGAGATGGATAGAGATATAGATAAATAGATAGATAGTGAGAGAGAATGAGAGTTAGTGATAGATAGATAGATGAGAGATAGAGATAGATAGAGAAAGATGTAGAGATATGGAGAGAAAGAGATAGATCAAGAGATAGATATATAGATAGAGATAAACAGATAGATAGATAGATAGATAGATAGATAGATAGATAGATAGAAAGACAGATAGATAGATAGATAGGTAGAAAGACAGATATATAAATAGATAGATAGACAAATATATAGATAAATAGACAGAAAGAAAGAAAGAAAGAAAGAAAGAAAGAAAGAAAGAAAGAAAGAAAGAAAGAAAGAAAGAAAGAAAGAAAGAAAGGAAGGAAGGAAGGAAGGAAGGAAGGAAGGAAGGAAGGAAGGAAGGAAGGAAGGAAGGAAGATATATTGTAGCCCGGGGAAAAGTATGCACTCAAGACAACAACTACTTTTTCGGGTTTTAATTCCTTTATCTGTTTTAGATGTTTAAGTGCCAGAAGAGTTTAAGATCCAGGGTTGGGGGATTCAAATGTTTTTTGTATTTTATGTTTCTTCAGAATTGCCACTACCGTATTAGTTCTGTATTAGTACCGTATCAGTACTGCATTAGTTTTGTGCGGTTTGCAAGCCACGCTATCCTGCGTCGAGTTCTTTACTCGTGAGAATCTAAAGCATCCACGTGTAAAACATTTCAAATTACCAATATTCTCAAATTGCCAACAAGCATAAATGGATTCACATGGATATTGTAAATTAATGCTCACCTTTCCTTACCATGCCTAGCACCTCTGAGGGAACTTGATTCCAAAGCCCCACCAGCTCCTGCAGCAGAAAGCAAAATGGTCTCCCCACTATCCCTCGTGTGTGTAATGATGTCACCATCTCCACTTAAAGGCACAGACAACCATTCTAGCATTACCCGGATGAATGCCAAGTACACTTTTAATGATACTGAATAGCATTCGATAGTCACCCGGTTACAGATAGACAGATAGATAGATAGATGGATCAATAGATTAGATAGATAGATAGATAGATAGATAGATAGATAGATAGATAGATAGATCGATAGGTAGATAGATAGGTAGATTGATAGTTAGATAGAAAGATTTATAGATATTACTACCATGCAATTTGTTGTGGGTTCCCATGTGGATAATTAGTTCAATACTTGATCTAGTAAAGTGTCTCTAATAATACAGTGTTCATTCAGTTCTGCACTGGATGCCAGTCTGAGTATATGGACTATTAAACCTCGGTGACAACTGAACCAGAGTTAAGAGTCCTCACCTTGACTACAGGAGTGAAGAAAGCAGGAAATGCTAAGTAAATAAATCATGAGCTGTTTGGCTAATAAACCGCAAAGAATCACAGACCTTCTCAATTTAAAATAGCAGCAGTATGCAAATGTGTACGTAAGAGAAAGGGGAAATGAGTTTTGCATTTTTCTATCTTTGTAACATTGTGAAGTGCTGAATATACAGTGAGTTAAATTGAACAGTGGGTAAATGTATCTGTAATGTAGCTATAACTCAAAGCATTGTTCCGAACCTGAATGCTTTTTAATGAGCACGATGCTCTGCTAAAGAGAGGAAATATTAACACAAATCAATTTCCGTACAGAGGTAGGCTTGTTCTTTCTGATAGTTCTTTTTTTAACCATATTAATAGCACAGTGGAATTTTTATTAGGCCAGTGATTCCAAGACTTGACTAACAAGCTGAGAGGATAACGCATAGCACACCAGAGGAAGTCAGCACAGAAAACGTAGAGAACCTACAGCACAATACAGGCCCTTTGGCCCACAATGCTGCACCAAACATGTCCTTACCTAAGAAATTACCTAGGGTTACCCATAGCCCACTATTTTTCTGAGCTCCATATACCTGTCCAGGAATCTCTTAAAAGACCTTATTGTATCCACCTCCACCACCATCGCCAGCAGCCCAATCAACGAACTCACCACCCTCTGCATAAAAAAACTTACATAAGAACATAAGAGATAGGAGCAGGAGTAGGCCAATCGGCCCCTCAAGCCTGCTCCGCCATTCAACAAGATCATGGCTGATCCAATCTTAACTCTAGTTTTCACCAAATCCCACAAGGCAACACTGCCAACAAACAGGGCACCATGCCGCCCATTTTATTTTATTATTCATCCCGCCCAAACACATGTGATCACCCGGGGGGAAAAAAAACGATTTGCCAATTGAGGAGAAAAAATCTGGAAAATTCCTCTCCGTCCCATCCAGGCTATCGAAAACTGGTCCAGGAGATCACATGGCTGATCTAAACCTAGCCTCATGTCCACTTACCTGCTCACTCACCGTATCCCCTAATGCCATTTTTATCCAGGAAAATGTCTATCTCCGTTTTGAATTTATTGAGTGTAGTAGCTTCCATAGCTCTCTGGGGCAGTAAATTCCACAGCCCCACTACCCTCTGAGTGAAGAAATTTCTCCTCATCTCAGTCCTGGAACGGCATCCCCTCATTTTAAGATTATGCCCCCTAGTCCTAGTTTCACCCATCATTGGGAACATTCTCCTTGCATCCACCCGATCAAGCCCCTTCACAATCTTATATGTTTCAATAAGATCGCCTCTCATTCTTCAGAACTCCAATGATTACAGTCCCAATCTACTCAACCCCTCATCATACATCAACCCACCCATCCCCAGAATTAACCGAGTGAACCTTCTCTGCACTGCCTCGAGAGCCAGTATGTCCTTTCTTAAATATGGACACCAGAACTGCACGCAGTACTCCAGGTGTGGTCTCACCAATACCCAGTACAACTGCAGTAAGACCTCCCTGTTCTTATACTCCATCCCCCTAGCAATAAAAGCCAGCATTCCATTGGCCTTCTTGACAACCTGCTGCACTCGCATACTAACTTTTTGTGTTTCCTGCACCAGGACCCCCAGATCCCTTTGCACAGAAGCACTTTCCAGTTTCTCTCCATTTAGATAATAACTTGCTCTATTATTTTTCCTGCCAAAGTGCAAGACCTCACACTTGTCAGTATTATATTTCATCTGCCAAATGTCTGCCCAATCACTCAGCCTATCTATGTCCCCCTGCAGGGTTTCAATGTCCTCCACACTCATTACACTCCCTCCCATCTTTGTGTCATCAGCAAACTTCGATACGTTGCACTTAGTCCCTTTCTCCAAATCATTAATATAGATTGTAAAGAGTTGGGTTCCCAACACCGACCCCTGCGGAACACCACTAGTCACCAACTGCCAGTCTGAGAATAAACCATTTATCCCAACTCTCTGTTTTCTGTTAGAAAGCCAATCCTCCACCCATGCCAGAATATTATCCCCAATCCCATGATTTTTTACTTTAAGTAATAATCTTTGGTCTGGCACCTTGTCAAATGCCTTTTGGAAGTCCAAATACACCACATCCACTGGTTCCCCTTTATCTACCCTATATGTTATGTCCTCAAAGAACTCCAACAAAGTCATCAAACATGACTTCCCTTTTGTAAAGCCATGCTGACTTTGTCCTATTAAGCTATATTTATCCAAATGCCCTGTTACTGTTTCCTTAATTATCGATTCCAACATTTTGCCAACCACAGATGTTAGGCTAACTGGCCTATAATTCCCAGCCTTCTGTCTATTGCCCTTTTTAAATAAAGGAGTTACATTAGCTTTTTTCCAATCTGCCGGGACCATTGCCGAGTCCAGCGAGTTTTGAAAAATTATCACTAATGCATCCACAATCCCGACCGCCACTTCCCTTAAGACCCTAGGATGCAAGCCATCCGGTTCAGGGGATTTATCCACCTTCAGTCCCATTAATTTAACAAGTACCATTTCCTTGGTGATTTGAATCGTAGTTAGCTTCTCTCCCCCTAGAGCCCCCTGTTTATCCAGTGTTGATACCCCTGATATCTCCTCTGTACCTACTTCCAAGCACCTTAAAACTGTGCCCTCTTGTGCTAGATATTTCAGCCCTGGGAAAAAAAGCCTCTGACTATTCACATGATCACAGCCTCTCATCATCTTCTACACCTTTATCAGGTCACCCCTTATCCTCCGTCGCTCAACAGCATCTACGGGGATGGGGGTTGGAATTGGACAGTTGATGTTTTGAGTCAAGACCCTTCATTTGGACTGGTCTTGATGAAGGGTGCGAAGGAACCATTATCTGCTCCAGATGAAGCAACGACAGCCAAAACATCATCTGCCCATTTCTCTCCATAGATGCTGCCTGAGCTATGGAGTTCTTCCAGTGCTTTGTGTGTTGCTCCAGATTTCAGCAACTGCAATCTCTCACTTCTCTAAGGAGCTGATGAGATATTGAAATAATAAACAGAAACTGCTGGAAACACTCAGCAGGTCAGGCAGCATCCATGAAAACAGAAGCAAAGATACCATTGCAGCTTGAACTGAATAGTTAACTCTGTTTCCCTTTCCCCGGGAGCTGCCTGAACTACTGCTTGTTTCCTCAACCCTCCTGTCCTACCAGATTCATTCTTCTTCAGCCCTTTGCCTTTTCCACCTATCACTTCTCAGCTTCTTATTCATTCCCCCCTCCTCCACCCACCTATCTTCCCTTTAACCTGGCCTCACTTATAACTTTCCAGCTTGTACTCTTTCTCCTCTTCCCACCTCCTTTTTCTGACTTCTTCCCCCTTCCTTTGCAGTCCCAATGAAGGATCCTGGCTAAAACGTTGACTCTTTATTCCTCTCTGTAGGTGCTGCCTGACCTTCTGAGTTCCCCAGCATTTTGTGTGAGTGTGTCGCACTGGATCTGCCCTCTAAGAGGAGCACAACCTTGCCATGGTTTAGAGGCTTAGGTGCCTCAATGACTTGGAGAGCTATGCTGGCTGAAGTCGGGGCTTAATGCTTTGGCTCTTGGTAGGATCACCTGCGCCAAACAGGTTGAAGGGTCAGACGAAAGGTAGTCTAGCAGGCCTCCAGGTTCAGGGGGTTCAGCTCATGGCTAACAACTCTGACAGGTAAAACAAGGTTGTTACAGAAACAGCAATGAAGAATCCTTCAACATCTGAGTGGCCAAGGCCAGACAGAGATGGAGGACCTTCATTGCTACCCTGAACACCAGTGGCCAAATGGGCAGTAAATAGTAAGTACTCTGGATCTGCTGAATCTCTCATGTCTATGACTGTTTCCAGCAGTTTGTGTTTTTATTTCAGGTTTGCAGTTTTCTATTTATTTTCTCATGAAAAGATTTGTCTATATTCTTTTCTCAAAAGAAAATTTGGGTTGACTATAAACTGCCCTCTGCAATGTTCCAGAATTTAATAAAAAAAACTGTGATATTACAGCTTGCAGATGAGGCAACAGTATTTGCAATGATGTAAATCTACAGACATATTTAGGGGAAGAAACTCAGGAGATCATCAGCTTTAAAAGACGAAACTACTGATATTTTTGTACAATGTTCATTTTTCTCCAAGTGACGTGTTTTCACCCAGAGAACCTCGTGGCTTCATCTTTTGATTCCTTATTCCCAGTTGCTTACACGGGTATTGTTCCACTTGACTCCAGTCCCATGGGTGCCCCATTTTAAACATCATCTCGATGACATCAGGATTACACAAGAAAGACTCTCTCAGCTCTTGAAGACATTTAGGGAGCTCAGGGAGACTGGACTCTGGTGCCAGAGGAAGACTGGGGAAATGCCAACCGGCTGTTTGTGATCTAATCTAAGTGCAAGGGGGTTTTATAAACAAAGTAATTATCAATAATTCAGCCTAATTAAATTATGACGATTAACATCAGGTTGAACTCGCAAATTTATGGAAGCTGGATTCAGACCAGGGTCAAGTAACCTTCACACACCCGGTGATTGTTCATGAGGCTGATTCCAAATAGGTCACAGAGAATCATTCTCAATTTAATATGGTAATGACAGTACTGTACGTCCTTTCTGATTGGTACCCTGAACTGAGTGCTCAGACTTTCCCTCTCACCAGCAATCTTGAGGTCTCCGACTGATGTAAGGCGTTCGTAAATGTTTAAAGTGAATAGTCGGTATCATTGTATGCTGAAATTATCATCCCTATTATGATCATTAATTAGTTTCAACCCAAGCTTTAATTTAAAATTTCACACACTTCAAAAGAATTGTTGTTCCATTATTTTATTTGTGGACCATGAATTCTGCAATGTCCGTGGTATTTGCATTACCTCTGGCGTCTATAACTTACCTGACTACCTGTTAGGGCAGCAACGAAGGTCCGCCATCTCTGTCCGTCCATACCATCGCACACAGATATAAAAGGATTCTTCATTTCTATTTCCAAAACAATCTTCTGGTGACCTATCAGGGTTGTTAGCCCTGAGCTGAAATCCTGAACCTGGAGGACTGGTAGACCAGTCTTAGTCTGGCCTCTGCCCTTTGATCTGTTTGGCATGGGTGACCCTACCAAGAACCAAAGCACAAGGCCCTGACTCCGGCCAACAAACCTGCCTGGGTCATTGAAGCACGTAAATCTTGAAACCCTATGACAATCTTTTTGGAGGATTCTTGTCTTCAGCTGCTTAAAATGACATCCAGAAGTTCCTTTTTGCTTCACTTTCCTTCTTTAAAATGCTCCCAAATCCCTCTGTTCTAATCAAAATTTTTGTCAGCTGTCCTAATGCCTCATAATGCAGCAGAGCATCAAATTTACTAGTTGAGATTGGGAATGATCTGAGAGCCAGCATAGATTATGTGGATCAAATAGCCTTATTCTATGTTGAAAGTAGATATGAAAATAAATGAAAAAATTCTGTTAAAATTATTCATTGAAGACATCTTGCCATGCTTACAGATTCCACATGAAAATGTTATTGTAAGTAAGTCAAAAATCTCTACCTTCATTGAAGAATTTATTATAGGCTGCCCCTATTAAGGAAAACTTTTACTGATATAATCTCTTTCTAATCCTTGGGATGTCCTGAGGCCCTTTATAGCAAAGGTCAGGAGAGGCAAGTTCAGCCATTGCTTCTTTGAAGAGGAATTCAATTATTACTTTATGTTCAGAAAGGTTTTGCAAACAGCAATGCGATGAATAATTTGCTAATCTTATTTAAGAACTCTGTTTTATTTTCAAAGAACTGCCATAGATTTCTTAAATTAATCCGAGGAGCAGATTATGCCTCTGTTAATATCCAGTACTTGCAATGATGCAAAAGTCAAGGAATTGAACCTACTGCCTAATTATTTGGCTGCTACCTAATGTATTGGTAATGGCTGGGCTCACCTGTCTTATAAAGACTCTACTCAGAAGAAGGCAATGACGAACCATTTCTGTGGAAAAATTTGCCAAGAACAATCATGGTCATAGAAAGACCATGATCGCCCATGTCATACAACACATCACAGAATGACGATGGCGACGACCCAATGAACCAAGTTGACAAGTTGGCTATTTCCACTAAAGGGTCATTTCTTAAATTGGACTTGAGACACAACATCATGCTGCTCCCGACAAGACTACTCTGACTCGCTTAAGCCTTCTCAGTTGCAGTTGTACTGTTCAGTATTAGTGATGAAGTTGCAATGCTATTTTGGGACTTGTGAATAAAAGGGAAGGTAACAAGCACTCATTTACTCAAGGACTGAATACCTTTTAATTTAAATTGAGTGGAGGGAAGTTTAGGGGAAATGTTAGAGAGTGGTAGGTGCCTGGGACACACTGCTGGAGGTAGTGCTAGAGGCTGATACATTTGGGATATTTCAGGGACTGTCAGATTAGCAAACAAATGTAGGAAAAGTGGGAGGTTATGGGCTGAGTGGGAGGAAAGGGTTAGATTGATTGCGAAGTAAGTTTATATAAGGTTAGGACAACACAACAGGCTCAAGGTCCTGTACTGTGCTGTACTTGTTCTAACTCAGAAAAATAGAGTTATATCGATGAAAATAAGAGACTTCAGATCAACACACTCAAAATGCTGGAGGAAGTCCGGTCAGGCAGCATCAGTGGAAATGGACTTCAGATGCTAGAATTTGGAAGAAGAAAGAACTGAAGGCATAAAGAATTTGGAGGGTCAAGCAGCATCTGTGGGGGCAACAGGTGTAAGTTGACATTTCAGGTTGAGATCTTGCATCAGGACTGAGAGGGAAGAGGAAAGATTGCTAGCACAAAGCAGTGGCAGTGAGGGGAGGAGAAGAGGTTGGGATAGAGGCTGTTGGCTGATAGGTTGAGCCTGATGCAGAGGAGAGGAAGGACATAAATTTGTGAGTGGAAAATAACTGAGCAGTGAGCACTCTTCTGCTAGTAAGAAAGATGGAACAAAGTATGCAAGGACATCCCAGTATCAAGCCATCTATTAAGTTCCAGTATAGAGGGAGAAAAAGTAGCCAGCGAGTCCCCTGGGAAGATGGCCTTTAATCTTGATGAATGGGGTATGAAGACAAGGAAGCAGATACCTCAGCTTTATTGAGCCCTGCCCTGAATTCATCTGAAGAACTGTATTTCATTGTAACACGCTATCTCAAGCAGGATATTTTGACATTGCTTAGCTGCAGTACAAACTCAGTTGTTCATTCCTAAGGCATGGAAAATCATGTATTAATTTGACTTTTTGTCCACCATGCATATTTTTCCCCAAGCAGTACAGATTCACCCACGCTGCCTCCCTCTGATCCTGCCTCCTTACTTGGCTATCTAATAATTAGAATTGCAGCATCACAGAACTGAAGAGTACAGAAATGGGCCTTTAAGCCCATCATGTCCAAACTGAACTTTTTGCTCATTTATAGTAATAATACTTGTCCGCACAAGGTCTGTTTCCTTCTGTTCTTTGCCAATTCATACGCTGGTATGAAAACCTCTGGAACACATTTATTCTGACAATGAGTTCCAGATATCAACTAGGCTCTGTGAAAAAAGAACTTCCTTCTCAAATACAAGAGAACATAGCTTTAAAGTAAGGGTTGTGAATTTCAAGGGGGATATTAGAGGAAGGTTTTTTACTCAGAGTGGTTGGTGCGTGGAATGCACTGTCTGAGTCAGCGGTGGAGGCAGATACACTGGTGAAATTTAGGAGACTACTGGACAGGTATATGGAGGAATTTAAGGTGGGGGGGATATATGGGAGGCAGGGTTTAAGGGTCGGCACAACATTGTAGGCCAAAGGGCCTGTACAGTGCTGTACTATTCTATGTTCTATGTTCTATAAATCTTCCTTGAAAATTCTTTTCCCTTAGCTTAAACCAATTCCCTTTGTCGTGGAGTCACAGTTTTAGCAGTATCTTTACTTTCTTAGAAGATTAAGGAGTTCAGCTTGTTAACGTCACTCTCACAAACTTCTACAGACGAACTGTTGAGTAGCCAGAATGGTTGCATCATGGCCTGGTACAGTAACTTGAATGTATAGAAGGTACAAAGCTGCAGAGTGTGGTGGATTCAGCCCATCACATCATGGCACATTCCACCCTACTATCCACAGGAAGCACTACCACAAGAAGGCAGCATCCATCTTCAAAAACTCCCACCATCTGGGCCATGCATCTTTCCATAGGTACCATCAGGAAGGAGGTATAGAAGCCTGAGGTCCCACCCCACCACGTTCAAGAACAGCTGCTACAACCATTCAGTTCTTGAACCATCTGGGACAGCCTTAGACACTACAGTTCAGCAAAACCGTGACCACGTTGACTATCTTGCATTAAAATAGCCTTTATTTTATTCAGATTGTGTTCTTTCCTGTAAATATGCATAATTTATCTTTCTCTTGTGAAAGCTGCTTTTATGGTCCTCTGGCTCTGATGCTGCTCCAAGTATGATTTTCAATGCACCTGTGGATATATTATACCTGTGTCCGTGGCAATTAACTTAACTCAGACCATTGCTTTTTTTGAATATATCAAGAGTATGTTTAATTTAAAAGCTAGTTCTAAAAAAAATTGCCCCAGAAATTAATCAGGGCTTAGATAAATACACATCACAGGTTGTGTACAACAGGTCAGTAATTATTTAGTGTGAGGACTTGGAAGTGAAATATTCTATTGTACACAGAGCTTAAAAATCTTCCTCAATTCTCAGGCATTGAGAGGTATGCAGAGGAGTACAAGTGAGTCAAAGAGATCACTTGTAGGATAAAGAACAGCAGGGGAGGGTCAAACATCAGTTGAGAGGAGACCAGTCTTGTAGGTCATCAGGATGAGATGGCTGCATTTGACAATTAGGGTGAGATATAGTCTCAGAGTCATAGAATCATAGTTTTGCATGGACTAGATGGGCCAAAGGACCTATTTTTCTGCTGTACTGCCTCGTCCTACCTACCCACATCTAGTCCAGAGCTCTCCATACCCCTCCCACCCATGTACTTATTCAAAAAACTTCCCTTAAATGTTCAATCCAACCCACTCCCACCACTTCTGCTGACAGCTCATTCCACACTCGCACCATCCTCTGCGTGAGGAAGTTCTCCCTCAGGTTTCCTTAAATATTTCACCTTTCACCCTTAACCTATGACTTCTGGTTCTAATTTCACCCAGCCTCAGTGGGAAAAGCCTGCTTGCATTAATTCTATCAATACTATTGTTGTAACATAATATTGTAAACATAATGTTGTAAACCTCTATCACATATGCCCTCATCCACTTGCTGTGCCGGGAATAAAGTCTGGACATATTCAACCTTCCACTATAATTCAAGTTCTCAATTCACAGCAACATCCTTGCAAATTTTCCCTGTATTCTTTCTGTCTTATTGATATCTTTCCTGCAGATAGGTGACCAAAACTAACACGATACAACAATTTGGCTTCACCAATGTCTTATACAACTTCAATATAACCCTCCAACTCATGTACTCAGTACTTTGATTTATGAAGGCCAATGTGCCAAAAGCTTTCTGTAGGACCCCATCACCCTGTGGCATAACTTCCATGGATCAATAGATCTGTATTCCCAGATTCCTCTGTTCTATCACAGTGGTCCAAATGATTATGGCCCTAGCAGCCAATTGTAAGTGATTTTCCAAGGTGGAGATCACAGGGAGCAGTGTGAAGGTAGGTTGCCTCCCAAGGCAACACTGCTGGGAGTATTCAGTTGGGTTATAACATAATGTGCACCTAGCAGAAACTGGTTCCCAGCCCCGTAGTCTAAAGACTGTTAGTTTAAGTCAAAGGAATCTCACTTGTCGTGTGATTACTTGCTCCTGCATGAGTACTTTATCTGATCTGAAGGCCACAGCTTGTGACAAATACATCTATGAGGTGGCAACCCACTGTGTGTTGCAAGCTGTTGGACATCACTGCTTTGAGCTAGGTATCGTCATGGATTCGCACAAAGGACCTGGAACGAAAATGATGGATGAATGACTGCACTGTAAGTGTCTGGTCACACTTTGCGGCTGGCTTTCTGAACAAGTTCTATGGCATAGCTCATGTGAATGATCAGCTAAGCAGTAGCATTTCTAGGCCATTGTGTTTTAAAATGATATCTGATTGCGCTGGTTTGTAGGTGATTTCACATTCAGCGGTTCGAGCAGAAATATGAGGAGGTATGAATGACTTTTGAAAATTCAAGCTACTTGGATCACAATTTCAAATCATAGGATAATAGTGCCGCTGGGATGCAGAAGATGGACACTTAAGCCATTGAGTATTCAACTGCACTTTACATACCAGTCCAATTGGCCTATAACCTCATACTGCCCTATAAATTACTCCCCATTGAGCACATTTACATGGAGCGCTGCCACAAAAAATCAGGATTCATTATCCAACACTCCCACCAACCAGGTCATGCACTCTTTTCCATCACTACCACCACCATTCCAGGTTCAGGAACAGTAATCACCCCACAACCAGACTCACTTTCAAGGACTCTTTACAATGTATGTTCTCTGTATTATTTTTAATTGCACAGTTTGTCTTATTTTGCATATTTGTTGTTTATCTTTATCTCTGCACAGTTTTTTTTTTGTAAAATTCTATTGTTTTATCCTGTAAATTCCTGCAAGGAAATGAATTTCAAGGCAGTATATGGTAGAATATGGCAACAGCAATGTACTTTGATAATAAATTTACTTTGAACTTAAAAATTCACCATCATCTTCCCCATTATTTCCAGACTCTTTGCAGTGAGTTCAGAATAAATAAGTTTTCCTTCAATTCTTCCTCCCATTATTTTAGTGTTCCCTGGGTTTGCCTACTGAGCTCTATTAATCTTATATTGCTTCTCAATATTCAAATCCAAATAGCTTTGCATCTCTCAAATACAAGGCAGTGCCCAGACAGTGAACAAAAGGATTTCACCTTTCTGATAGAAATGCATAATATTCTTCATAAGTTGTCTATTGTGTTGTACACCTGTAATGGGCTGGGTTAATCAGACCAAACTAGTCGAGTGTCCAGGAAATGTGGCTTTAATGTACAATCACAACAATGTCACTTAAGCTTAATTTACCATCATAAAACAGACAACAAAAATAAACCACACAAGATACTACAGGGCAAGTATAATGCCCTGGTTAAGATTTTCAGACATCAATCACAATCCCGGCCCTGATTGAAGTCCAAAGAAAATTCAAAAACAGCCCAATATATCCACAAGCCTCACAAGAACAGACCAACCATGGGGCAAACAATCTCTTTGATACTTTGTTTTTATGCCATTAACACAGCCCGTCTTCTTTTTTCAAACACATCTTGTGTCCATTAACACAGTCCTCATAAGTCAATTAGACATTTTAATGGTCGCTCTTAAAAACACAAGAAATATGAGCAGGAGTAGGCTATTTGACCCATTGAGCCTGCATAATCATTCAACAAGATCATAGTTGATCTGGCCATGGACTCATCTCCACCTATCTGCCTTTTCCCTATAATCTTTAATTCCCCTACTATGCAAAACTCTTTTCACTAGTCTCCAGATGTCCGGACAGAAAACATTCCTTGATCTTTGAAGTATATTAAGGTTTACAGAAATAAGCAATAAAGCCAAATCCAGACAGACTTAGCATTTTAATGATTACTCATTGTTACCTCATTCACTCATGCTACAAGATCAGAAAGAGTTAGGTGTTATTTGACTTGACAGACATTCACTCAATGTTTTACAAAATCTAATATGCTGCAACACCATTAGTCAGAGAATACAATAACAAAGAGGTGTAAAACTTTGTAACTGGATAGTTTGCCATCTTACTAACTTCTCATTGCAACAGTTCCCATCAAAGTAACAAAGTGGGCTGGGCAAACGTTCTGCTGAAAATGGCATTATTCCAATCAGCACCTTGGACAGCATTTTCAGTCTTTTGATTTGTCTTGTACTATGGGTACAATCATCATATCCCTCAGCAATGTAGGCCGACTCAAGCAACTAATAAATACCGAATTGTTGATGGATTCGAATTCACATGTGTTGCAAAATGAAGTAAATGGGGATTAAGTAGATTATACATCAAATGTTTAGTTTATTGACCTACACTGATTCTGAAATACATCCTCATTAACTAGCAGCACCAGTGGGAGGCAGTTAAACAAGCACAAGCAAAGTGAACAAACATGAAACCACAGAAATCAAATATATACCAATACCCAAGTAGCAGCTCTTGAAATTAACGTGACTCTTGACAGGGCCTTAGAAGCCACTTTCTATACTTTTTGTACCATTTTGTCTTACAAGAACAATTAATGATGCTGCTACCATTTTTGAAAATTCAGTATATTAAGGTTATTTGTCGTCTCCTGAAATAAACTGTCATCCAAGCTGCAGTTTCTGAGCTCTTTGTCAGCAATTAGTATGCTCCAGGCAAAACACGGTTCATTACCAATCCACAAAACTTTGAATAGGAAACAAAACGCAGCAAATGAACACAGAAAGCAACAAATTCTGCTCATTTTAATTGCCAACACCGGCAGCAGTAAATTGACATTGATTAATGTGGCATGGTTTAAAGTCATCTTGTGCACTCTATGGATACAATGCCAGCACAAGCACTCTTTCCTTTGCTGAATATTGGTTCAATGTGTCTGTTCCTTGGTATATTTTGAAACAGACTTCCATCAGACATCTGACAGCTTCCAGCTCTTTGTGCTAGTTCTTCATCTGAGCTTAAGGCATTCAGCTAGAAAATAATTTACACAGTGCCAACTTTTCAAGTGTTGCTCAGTTAACTAAAGCCCCAATGCAAGTGTTGATAGTGTACGCACATTTTTAGCTGTAAGTACTCATATGAAACACTGGACAATGAAAGAAGCTTCATTAAGTACATCTCTTGATCTAAGCAATTTTGGTCTTTGACATATGTGATGATAATAGTTGTAGCACCTTAAAAATTGCAAATGTTGCTATGTAAGTTCGGTACATTGCTAAACTGCCTTTTCCAAAATCTCCCTATGCAATAGGGCTATTAATAGAAAATCCAGACAGTTCTAATCAAACTGGCTGTAACTCTGATCGACCTACCCCCTCTATCTATTACCTCAGTCACTGCGCTGAAAGCACTTTATTCCACTTTCTATTATGCTGTTTACAT